>NC_047113.1:109812600-109976477 GCF_902500255.1 Thalassophryne amazonica
AATAAAATGTGCACACAATATAACAAAACATGAGCACAATATAACAAAACGTAAGCACAATATAATAAAGTGTGCACACAATATAACAAAACATGAGCACAATATAACAAAACTTGTGCACAATATAATAAAATGTGCACACAATATAACAAAACGTGCGCACAATATAACAAAACGTGTGCACAATATAACAACGTGAGCACAATATAATAAAATGTGTGCACAATATAATAAAACATGAGCACAATATAATAAAATGTGTGCAAATATAACAAAACGTGCGCACAATATAACAAAACGTGAGCACAATATAACAAAACGTGAGGACAATATAATAAAATGTGCGCAAATATAACAAAACGTGCACACAATATAATAAAATGTGCACACAATATAACAAAACATGAGCACAATATAACAAAACGTAAGCACAATATAATAAAATATGCACACAATATAACAAAACGTGAGCACAATATAATAAAATGTGCGCACAATTTAACAAAACGTGAGCACAATATAACAAAATGTGAGCACAATATAACAAAACGTGAGCACAATATAACAAAACGTGAGCACAATATAACAAAACGTGCACACAATATAACAAAACATGAGCACAATATAACAAAACGTGCACACAATATAACAAAACGTGCGCACAATATAACAAAACGTGTGCACAATATAATAAAATGTGCGCACAATATAACAAAACGTGCGCACAATATAACAAAACGTGTGCACAATATAATAAAATGTGCACACAATATAACAAAACGTGCGCACAATATAACAAAACATGAGCACAATATAACAAAACGTGCGTACAATATAACAAAACGTGAGCACAATATAATAAAATGTGCACACAATATAACAAAACGTGCGCATAATATAACAAAACGTAAGCACAATATAATAAACCATGCACACAATATAACAAAACGTGCGCACAATATAATAAAACATGCACACAATATAACAAAACATGCGCACAATATAATAAAACATGCACACAATATAACAAAACGTGCGCACAATATAATAAAACATGCACACAATATAACAAAACGTGAGCACAATATAATCAATCAATCAATCAATTTTTTTATATAGCGCCAAATCACAACAAACAGTTGCCCCAAGGCGCTTTATATTGTAAGGCAAGGCCATACAATAATTATGTAAAACCCCAACGGTCAAAACGACCCCCTGTGAGCAAGCACTTGGCTACAGTGGGAAGGAAAAACTCCCTTTTAACAGGAAGAAACCTCCAGCAGAACCAGGCTCAGGGAGGGGCAGTCTTCTGCTGGGACTGGTTGGGGCTGAGGGAGAGAACCAAGAAAAAGACATGCTGTGGAGGGGAGCAGAGATCAATCACTAATGATTAAATGCAGAGTGGTGCATACACAGCAAAAAGAGAAAGAAACAGTGCATCATGGGAACCCCCCAGCAGTCTACGTCTATAGCAGCATAACTAAGGGATGGTTCAGGGTCACCTGATCCAGCCCTAACTATAAGCTTTAGCAAAAAGGAAAGTTTTAAGCCTAATCTTAAAAGTAGAGAGGGTGTCTGTCTCCCTGATCTGAATTGGGAGCTGGTTCCACAGGAGAGGAGCCTGAAAGCTGAAGGCTCTGCCTCCCATTCTACTCTTACAAACCCTAGGAACTACAAGTAAGCCTGCAGTCTGAGAGCGAAGCGCTCTATTGGGGTGATATGGTACTACGAGGTCCCTAAGATAAGACGGGACCTGATTATTCAAAACCTTATAAGTAAGAAGAAGAATTTTAAATTCTATTCTAGAATTAACAGGAAGCCAATGAAGAGAGGCCAATATGGGTGAGATATGCTCTCTCCTTCTAGTCCCCGTCAGTACTCTAGCTGCAGCATTTTGAATTAACTGAAGGCTTTTTAGGGAACTTTTAGGACAACCTGATAATAATGAATTACAATAGTCCAGCCTAGAGGAAATAAATGCATGAATTAGTTTTTCAGCATCACTCTGAGACAAGACCTTTCTGATTTTAGAGATATTGCGTAAATGCAAAAAAGCAGTCCTACATATTTGTTTAATATGCGCTTTGAATGACATATCCTGATCAAAAATGACTCCAAGATTTCTCACAGTATTAATAGAGGTCAGGGTAATGCCATCCAGAGTAAGGATCTGGTTAGACACCATGTTTCTAAGATTTGTGGGGCCAAGTACAATAACTTCAGTTTTATCTGAGTTTAAAAGCAGGAAATTAGAGGTCATCCATGTCTTTATGTCTGTAAGACAATCCTGCAGTTTAGCTAATTGGTGTGTGTCCTCTGGCTTCATGGATAGATAAAGCTGGGTATCATCTGCGTAACAATGAAAATTTAAGCAATACCGTCTAATAATACTGCCTAAGGGAAGCATGTATAAAGTAAATAAAATTGGTCCTAGCACAGAACCTTGTGGAACTCCATAATTAACTTTAGTCTGTGAAGAAGATTCCCCATTTACATGAACAAATTGTAATCTATTAGACAAATATGATTCAAACCACCGCAGCGCAGTGCCTTTAATACCTATGGCATGCTCTAATCTCTGTAATAAAATTTTATGGTCAACAGTATCAAAAGCAGCACTGAGGTCTAACAGAACAAGCACAGAGATGAGTCCACTGTCCGAGGCCATAAGAAGATCATTTGTAACCTTCACTAATGCTGTTTCTGTACTATATATAACAAAACGTGCACACAATATAACAAAACATGAGCACAATATAACAAAACGTGCGCACAATATAACAAAACGTGCGCACAATATAACAAAACGTGTGCACAATATAATAAAATGTGCGCACAATATAACAAAACGTGAGCACAATATAACAAAACGTGTGCACAATATAATAAAATGTGCACACAATATAACAAAACGTGCGCACAATATAACAAAACATGAGCACAATATAACAAAACGTGCGTACAATATAACAAAACGTGAGCACAATATAATAAAATGTGCACACAATATAACAAAACGTGCGCATAATATAACAAAACGTAAGCACAATATAATAAAACATGCACACAATATAACAAAACGTGCGCACAATATAATAAAACATGCACACAATATAACAAAACGTAAGCACAATATAATAAAACATGCACACAATATACCAAAACGTGAGCACGTTCTCTCCACATGCAAAACATTTTGCAATGACACTTCCAGGGCTCCGTACAAATCAGTTGGCGCAGATCAGCTGTGTTTTAACAGGTGAATGACAGAAATACAATAAAACATGGATTTCCAAGTGAATTTTAATATTTTTGGCCAAAATAAAACATTTGAGAAATGGGAAGAGGAGGAGAGCAAACGAGAAGAACAGCAAAAGCAACGGCATAAAGACTCAACATTGGACGAACTGGACAAGATTGAAGATGGGAAAGAAGAAGAGAACATGAAAAAGTTAACTTAAATAAATATTTGTGTGTTATCTCACTGTGTGGGACCACAGTATAAGTGGATTAAACAACGAGAAGCTGTGCATTATATGGTTTGAATGCACTTCGCGGAGTAACACCACTCCGCTTCACGTCATGGTGTTTTAGACCGTAAAATGCACGGCTTCTCGTTGTTTAATCATTACACACACACACACACATATATATATATATATATATATATACGTATATATAAAACTTGTCCACAATTTGTGTGCTGAAGTACTCAAAGTCTCTTCTCTTTTCAAAGGTGAAAGTGAACGTTTCAAATGGAGAACCAGCTTCACAATCACCTTTCCCGCGTTGAAGGTCCTTCAGCATTGTTGTTTGTGTTGTGTGGGCCGCTGAAGAGGAGGTACTGCTGGCCCACCACCACCAGAGGGCGCCCTGCCTGGAGTGCGGGCTCCAGGCACCAGAGGGCGCTGCCGCATCATGGGAGTAGCCTGGGTGACAGCTGTCACCCATCACCAGACACAGCTGTTCTACTCAGCACCGAGGTATATCAGGAGGACGGCGTCTCCACCTCAGTGCCGAGATATCGCCTAAGACCAAGGTAGTATTCTCTGCAGTTATACATTGCATCATCAGCTAAGACTGTTAAAACCTTTTTCAGGACTGGTGACTACTGAAAACCTCATTCTTTGGATAAGTACTCACCTTCCTGCTATACTTTGCCAAGAGGTGGAGGCGGCTTCTCCCCTCTCTGTTACTGGGTGCGTTCATCCACTCCTGTGTGTTCTTGCTCTCTCCTGCCAGCAGTACCGGATCCGACGAGCGGAGGCAGTGGCCACCTGGGAATTCGGGACTTGGCGGTTCCAGTATTTCCAGGGTTCGGTGGCAGAGGAGATCTGGGTGGTTCCGGTTCGACTGAGACAGACGTCTCCTACCTTCGAGCCTGCCCACACGACACCAGCGGATTCGACCCCAAATTGTGTTTGTTGTATTACTCGTGCTTGTTTCAGTAGTAAATCTTGTTATTTACTCTCTCCATTGTCCGTTCATTGCGCCCCCTGTTGTGGGTCCGTGTTCCTACACTTTCACAACAGGATATCTCGGCCAGCGTCATGGATCCCGAGGGGCGTCAACCGGCTGTTGAACGGCCAATGGAAGACCAAGGCGCGGCGGAGGCTTCGGGAGGGGTAATCGGTGAGTTGCAGCGGATCCTCACCGCTTTCACCTCTCGGATCGACTTAATGACCGAGCAGCACGTTCTCCTAAACCGCAGGGTGGAGGCTCTCGCCGCACAAGTGGAGGCGCGCCCTTCGGGCGCCGCTGCGGCTCTCCCTCCCGAGGACCCTGCGTGCGAAAGTAACGTTCCACTGGTCGTTCAACGGTCCCTCCCTCCGTCCCCAGAAGCATACATAAGCCCTCCAGAACCGTACGGAGGCTGTGTGGAGACGTGCGCGGACTTTCTTATGCAGTGTTCGCTCGTCTTCGCTCAGCGTCCCGTGATGTACGCGACTGATGCTAGCAAAGTAGCTTATGTGATAAATCTGCTTCGCGGGGAGGCACGCGCTTGGGCTACAGCGCTCTGGGAGCAGAACTCACGGCTCCTTCATACATACGATGGGTTTGTACGGGAGCTCAGAACGGTGTTCGATCATCCCAACAGAGGAGAGTCCGCTTCAACCGCACTACTGTCCATACGACAGGGACGTCGGAGCGCAGCTGCCTATGCAGTCGCCTTCCGCATCGCGGCGGCGAGATCCGGCTGGAATAGCACTGCCCTCCGCGCTGCCTTTGTAAACGGACTGTCTCTGGTCCTAAAAGAGCACCTGGTGGCTAAGGACGAACCGCGGGATTTAGATGGGCTCATCGATCTAGTCATATGACTCGACAACCGGTTAGAAGAACGCCGTCGGGAACGAGGCGAAGGGCGTGGCCAGGCACGCGTCGTCCCTCTCCCTTCCGGGTCCGATCGAGCTCCGCCCTCCCCACGCTCCTCTGTTCCTGCGCTCCGTGCGCCTATGGCTCCCACTGCTGACGAAGCTATGGACACGAGCAGGGCAACATTTAGGGCACCTGGAGCACAAAGGAGGCGGGCCCATGGAGCTTGTTATGTTTGTGGCTCGAGTGAGCATATGGCAAACGACTGCCCCGAGCGGTTAAACTCCAACGCCCGCCCCTAGAGACTGGGCCAGGGGTGGGCCAAAACATTCACGTGGGACACACCCACATTGCTACACGACTCCCAGTCACGATCCTTTATGAGGATTCAACCCTGAAGGCCCCAGCACTGGTGGACACGGGCTCTGAGGGGAATCTGCTTGACAGTAGATGGGCCAGGGAGATAGGGCTCCCTCTGGTGGCTCTTACCTCGCCTGTGCAGGTTCGGGCGCTAGATGGCTCCCTACTCCCACCAATCACACATAAGACACCTCCAGTAACTCTGGTGGTGTCAGGTAACCACCGGGAGGTGATCGAGTTCTTCGTGACTCAGGCCACCTCCCGTGTGGTTTTAGGGTTTCCATGGATGCTAAAGCACAATCCCCGGATTGATTGGCCGTCCGGGGTAGTGGTTCAGTGGAGCGAAACCTGCCATCGGGAGTGTCTAGGTTCCTCGGTTCCTCCCGGCTCCCAAGCTAAGGAGGAGGTCCAAGTCCCGCCCAATCTGAAGGCGGTGCCAGCGGAGTACCATGACCTCGCTGACGTGTTCAGCAAGGATCTGGCTCTCACGCTTCCTCCTCACCGCCCGTACGATTGTGCCATTGATTTGGTTCCAGGCAGTGAGTTTCCGTCCAGTAGGCTGTACAACCTCTCACGGCCGGAGCGTGAATCAATGGAGACCTACATCCGGGGCTCATTAGCTGCCGGGTTGATCCGGAATTCCACCTCTCCGATGGGTGCTGGTTTCTTTTTTGTGGGTAAAAAGGATGGCGGGCTTCGTCCATGCATTGACTATAGGGGGTTGAACGAAATCACGGTTCGCAATCGATACCCGTTGCCCCTGTTGGATTCGGTGTTCACCCCCTTGCATGGAGCCAATATCTTCACCAAACTTGATCTTAGGAATGCCTATCATTTGGTTCGGATCCGGAAGGGAGACGAATGGAAGACGGCATTTAACACCCCGTTGGGCCATTTTGAGTACCTGGTCATGCCGTTCGGTCTCACTAACGCTCCCGCGACCTTCCAAGCGTTGGTAAACGATGTCCTGCGGGACTTCCTGCACCGGTTCGTCTTCGTGTATCTGGACGATATACTCATCTTTTCCCCGGATCCTGAGACTCATGTCCGGCATGTCCGTCAGGTCCTGCAGCGGTTGTTGGAGAACCGCCTGTTTGTGAAGGGCGAGAAGTGTGAGTTCCACCGCACTTCTTTGTCCTTCCTGGGGTTTATCATCTCCTCTAACTCCGTCGCCCCGGACCCGGCCAAGGTTGCGGCGGTGAGAGATTGGCCCCAACCTACAAGCCGTAGGAAGCTGCAACAGTTCCTCGGTTTTGCTAATTTTTATAGGAGGTTCATTAAGGGCTACAGTCAGGTAGTTAGCCCCCTGACAGCCCTGACCTCTCCAAAAGTTCCCTTCACCTGGTCGGACCGGTGCGAGGCCGCGTTCAAGGAGTTGAAACGGCGCTTCTCGTCTGCACCAGTTCTGGTGCAGCCCGATCCTAGCCGCCAGTTAGTGGTTGAAGTGGATGCCTCGGACTCAGGGATAGGAGCGGTGCTCTCCCAGAGCGGGAAGACCGATAAGGTCCTTCACCCGTGTGCCTATTTTTCTCGCAGGTTGACCCCCGCTGAACGGAATTATGACATCGGCAATCGGGAACTCCTTGCTGTGAAAGAGGCCCTCGAAGAGTGGAGACATCTGTTGGAGGGAACAGCCGTGCCATTCACGGTTTTCACTGACCATCGGAACCTGGAGTACATCAGGACCGCCAAGCGTCTGAACCCCAGGCAAGCCCGCTGGTCACTGTTCTTTGGCCGTTTTGACTTCCGGATTACCTACCGTCCCGGGACCAAGAATCAGAGATCGGATGCATTGTCCCGGGTGCACGAAGATGAGGTCAAAACGGAACCGTCGGATCCCCCGGATCCCATCATCCCGGAGTCCGCTATCGTGGCCGCCCTCACCTGGGACGTGGAGAAGACCGTCCGGGAGGCCCTGACCCGTGTCCCGGACCCCGGAAACGGACCAAAAAACAGACTATACGTCCCACCAGAGGCTAGAGCTGCAGTCCTGGACTTCTGTCACGGTTCTAAGCTCTCCTGTCACCCAGGGGTGCGAAGGACCGTGGCAGTCGTCCGGCAACGCTTCTGGTGGGCATCCCTGGAGACCGATGTCCGGGACTACGTCCAGGCCTGTACCACCTGCGCCAGGGGCAAGGCCGACCATAGGAAGACCTCAGGGCAGCTACAGCCATTGCCCGTGCCTCATCGCCCCTGGTCCCACATCGGCCTGGACTTCGTCACGGGTCTCCCGCCGTCCCAGGGAAACACCGTCGTCTTCACGATAGTGGACCGTTTCTCCAAGGCGGCCCACTTCGTGGCCCTCCCGAAGCTCCCTACGGCCCAGGAGACAGCGGACCTCCTGGTCCACCACGTCGTCCGTCTGCATGGCATACCATCAGACATCGTCTCCGATCGCGGTCCCCAGTTCACCTCACATGTCTGGAGGAGCTTCTGCCGGGAACTGGGGGCCACGGTCAGCCTCTCGTCTGGGTACCACCCCCAGACCAACGGGCAGGCAGAGCGGGCGAATCAAGAACTGGAGCAGACACTTCGCTGTGTGACAGCCGCGCACCCGACGGCCTGGAGTACCCACCTGGCCTGGATCGAGTACGCCCACAACAGCCAAGTGTCATCAGCCACCGGCCTCTCCCCGTTTGAGGTGTGCTTGGGGTATCAGCCCCCCTTGTTTCCGGTGGTTGAGGGAGAGGTCGGTGTGCCCTCGGTCCAGGCCCACCTACGGAAGTGCCGTCGGGTGTGGCGGGCCGCCCGCTCTGCCTTGTTGCAGGCCCGGACGAGGGCGAAGAAACATGCAGACCGGCGGCGAGCCCCGGCCCCCAAGTATCGTCCTGGGCAGGAGGTCTGGTTGTCCACGAAGGACATTCCCCTACAGGTTGATTCTCCAAAACTGCAAGAACGGTACATCGGACCTTATAAGATCCTCAAGGTCATCAACCCCGCCGCAGTGAGGCTCCAGCTTCCGGCCTCACTGCGGATCCATCCAGTCTTCCATGTTTCCCGGATCAAGCCTCTTCACACCTCACCCCTCTGCACCCCGGGTCCGGCGCCGCCTCCTGCCCGGATCATCGACGGCGCACCGGCTTGGACTGTCCGCCGGCTCCTTGACGTCCGTCGGATGGGCCGGGGTTTTCAGTATCTGGTGGACTGGGAGGGGTACGGCCCCGAGGAGCGCTCCTGGGTGAAGAAGGGCTTCATCCTGGACCCGGCCCTCCTGGCCGACTTCTACCGACGCCATCCGGACAAGCCCGGTCGTGCGCCAGGAGGCGCCCGTTGAGGGGGGGGTCCTGTTGTGTGGGCCGCTGAAGAGGAGGTACTGCTGGCCCACCACCACCAGAGGGCGCCCTGCCTGGAGTGCGGGCTCCAGGCACCAGAGGGCGCTGCCGCATCATGGGAGTAGCCTGGGTGACAGCTGTCACCCATCACCAGACACAGCTGTTCTACTCAGCACCGAGGTATATCAGGAGGACGGCGTCTCCACCTCAGTGCCGAGATATCGCCTAAGACCAAGGTAGTATTCTCTGCAGTTATACATTGCATCATCAGCTAAGACTGTTAAAACCTTTTTCAGGACTGGTGACTACTGAAAACCTCATTCTTTGGATAAGTACTCACCTTCCTGCTATACTTTGCCAAGAGGTGGAGGCGGCTTCTCCCCTCTCTGTTACTGGGTGCGTTCATCCACTCCTGTGTGTTGTTGCTCTCTCCTGCCAGCAGTACCGGATCCGACGAGCGGAGGCAGTGGCCACCTGGGAATTCGGGACTTGGCGGTTCCAGTATTTCCAGGGTTCGGTGGCAGAGGAGATCTGGGTGGTTCCGGTTCGACTGAGACAGACGTCTCCTACCTTCGAGCCTGCCCACACGACACCAGCGGATTCGACCCCAAATTGTGTTTGTTGTATTACTCGTGCTTGTTTCAGTAGTAAATCTTGTTATTTACTCTCTCCATTGTCCGTTCATTGCGCCCCCTGTTGTGGGTCCGTGTTCCTACACTTTCACAACAGTTTGGTCCTCTTTGGCCATGGAAAGGACATCAGACATTTTAACTTCACCTTCAAACTTTGTCTTGTGACACCAGTCAGCAGCAACCATAGTGTCTCTCAAAGTAATGTTGTGATGCAGTAAACAAGACAACAAGATCGGAGTGTTGTCTTGTATATTGGTGATTGATCCAAGTGGTTAGATTAGATTAGATTAGATTAGATAGAATTTTATTAATCCTTTGGGAAGACTCCCTCAGGGAAATTAAGGTGATTGGAAACTTGAATAGTTAGTAGTAAATCATTACTATAACTAAGGGAGTCTTTATCACATGTGCTATTTAACAATTTAAAGTGAAATTTACAATTACAGAGAACAGTAGGATTCATTGAGTGCCTTTCAAATAGATGCCAATGTGTAACTCATTTTACTTAAATTGTAAATGTAAATTAATACTTGAAACAAACAATAGAGTTATCAAGTCTTCATCAAATACAGTAGGCTACCATTGCTCACAGTAGTGAAGTGATGCAATATTTTATTTTATATAACGGCTGAGTGGATCCTTGTCATTTGATAGGTGGCTTGTCTGTCACGTGACACAGGATTATTCATACCATTTGCCATTGTGTTTTTAGTGTGCAGTTTTGGTGCTATATGAAATGTGCTACTGCACACTCCGACCACCGTGCATGCTCGCACTAGTGGGGGCATTTAGCTAAATATAGTGTAGTTTGTTTTGCTGGCAGATGACGATCTGAAGGAGCTAATTGATCCCATGATCCACAAACAAAAAATAAATAAAATAATGTAAAAATTACTAAGTTTTGCCTCTGTGTGGACGCTGCACAACATTGTGTGTGCATGCAATGCCATGCTCCTCAATATCTACACTCAACAAAAATATAAACGCAACACTTTTGGTTTTGCTCCCATTTTGTATGAGATGAACTCAAAGATCTAAAACTTTTTCCACATACACAATATCACCATTTCCCTCAAATATTGTTCACAAACCAGTCTAAATCTGTGATAGTGAGCACTTCTCCTTTGCTGAGATAATCCATCCCACCTCACAGGTGTGCCATATCAAGATACTGATTAGACACCATGATTAGTGCACAGGTGTGCCTTAGACTGCCCACAATAAAAGGCCACTCTGAAAGGTGCAGTTTTATCACACAGCACAATGCCACAGATGTCGCAAGATTTGAGGGAGCGTGCAATTGGCATGCTGACAGCAGGAATGTCAACCAGAGCTGTTGCTCGTGTATTGAATGTTCATTTCTCTACCATAAGCCGTCTCCAAAGGCGTTTCAGAGAATTTGGCAGTACATCCAACCAGCCTCACAACCGCAGACCACGTGTAACCACACCAGCCCAGGACCTCCACATCCAGCATGTTCACCTCCAAGATCGTCTGAGACCAGCCACTCGGACAGCTGCTGAAACAATCGGTTTGCATAACCAAAGAATTTCTGCACAAACTGTCAGAAACCGTCTCAGGGAAGCTCATCTGCATGCTCGTCGTCCTCATCGGGGTCTCGACCTGACTCCAGTTCATCGTCGTAACCGATTTGAGTGGGCAAATGCTCACATTCGCTGGCGTTTGGCACGTTGGAGAGGTGTTCTCTTCACGGATGAATCCCAGTTCACACTGTTCAGGGCAGATGGCAGACAACGTGTGTGGCGTCGTGTGGGTGAGCGGTTTTCTGATGTCAATGTTGTGGATCGAGTGGCCCATGGTGGCGGTGGGGTTATGGTATGGGCAGGCGTCTGTTATCAATCAATCAATCAATTTTTTTATATAGCGCCAAATCACAACAAACAGTTGCCCCAAGGCGCTTTATTTTGTAAGGCAAGGCCATACAATAATTATGTAAAACCCCAACGGTCAAAACGACCCCCTGTGAGCAAGCACTTGGCTACAGTGGGAAGGAAAAACTCCCTT
Source organism: Thalassophryne amazonica (assembly GCF_902500255.1). Lineage (NCBI taxonomy): Eukaryota > Metazoa > Chordata > Actinopteri > Batrachoidiformes > Batrachoididae > Thalassophryne > Thalassophryne amazonica. Next base: position 109,824,203 of record NC_047113.1, read on the forward strand.
TTAACAGGCAGAAACCTCCAGCAGAACCAGGCTCAGGGGGGGGCAGTCTTCTGCTGGGACTGGTTGGGGCTGAGGGAGAGAACCAGGAAAAAGACATGCTGTGGAGGGGAGCAGAGATCGATCACTAATGATTAAATGCAGAGTGGTGCATACAGAGCAAAAAGAGAAAGAAACAGTGCATCATGGGAACCCCCCAGCAGTCTACGTCTATAGCAGCATAACTAAGGGATGGTTCAGGGTCACCTGATCCAGCCCTAACTATAAGCTTTAGCAAAAAGGAAAGTTTTAAGCCTAATCTTAAAAGTAGAGAGGGTGTCTGTCTCCCTGATCTGAATTGGGAGCTGGTTCCACAGGAGAGGAGCCTGAAAGCTGAAGGCTCTACCTCCCATTTTACTCTTACAAACCCTAGGAACTACAAGTAAGCCTGCAGTCTGAGAGCGAAGCGCTCTATTGGGGTGATATGGTACTATGAGGTCCCTAAGATAAGATGGGACCTGATTATTCAAAACCTTATAAGTAAGAAGAAGAATTTTAAATTCTATTCTAGAATTAACAGGAAGCCAATGAAGAGAGGCCAATATGGGTGAGATATGCTCTCTCCTGTGTTCTTCATTATGGACGCATTTTATTGATGGCATTTTGAATGCACAGAGATACCGTGACGAGATCCGGAGGCCCATTGTTGTGCCATACATCCAAGAACATCACCTCATGTTGCAGCAGGATAATGCACGGCCCCATGTTGTGAGGATCTGTACACAATTCTTGGAAGCTGAAAATGTCCCAGTTCTTGCATGGCCGGCATACTCACCGGACATGTCACCCATTGAGCATGTTTGGGATGCTCTGGACCAGCGTATACGACAGCATGTACCAGTTCCTGCCAATATCCAGCAACTTGGCACAGCCATTGAAGAGGAGTGGACCAACATTCCACAGGCCACAATTGACAACCTGATCAACTCTATGCGAAGGAGATGTGTTGCACTGCATGAGGCAAATGGTGGTCACACCAGATACTGACTGGTATCCCCCCCCCCCCCCCCCCCCCAATAAAACAAAACTGCACCTTTCAGAGTGGCCTTTTATTGTGGACAGTCTAAGGCACACCTGTGCACTAATCATGGTGTCTAATCAGCATCTTGATATGGCACACCTGTGAGGTGGGATGGATTATCTCAGCAAAGGGGAAGTGCTCACTATCACAGATTTAGACTGGTTTGTGAACAATATTTGAGGGAAATGGTGATATTGTGTATGTGGAAAAAGTTTTAGATCTTTGAGTTCATCTCATACAAAATGGGAGCAAAACCAAAAGTGTTGCGTTTATATTTTTGTTGAGTGTACATGTTCCACCTTTGGGGAAAAACCATTTACGGTATGTATTTGTGTATTTTACCGAGAGTGTGGAGAGTGAAAGGCTATTTATCTCAGTTTGACATGCAGGTTTTCTTTGCAACCACCCACTTCACCAGGTGATTTCACCAATTAACTGATTCCATCTGCTCAAAGTGATGTGGAGTGGGTGGCTGCAAAGAAAACCTGCACCCTCCCGGCCCTTTCTTGAAGGGGTTGAATACCCCTGCCTTAGTTGCTCCCGGTGTGTAGTGAGCACCTTGCATGGCAGCACCCTGACTTTGGTGTGAGTGTGTCTTTGTGAATGGGTGAATGTGAGTTATAATTGTAATGTGGTTTGAGCTTCTAATGCAGATGGAAGCACTATAGAAATGCAACGCATTTACCATTTACAATATCATCATCGTCACCACCATCTTCATTATCATCGTAATCACCGTCTGGACATAAATGATAAACACTGTGTGGAGATCAGGACGACATTTTTTTTCCATTTATAAAATACACACAGAAGTGTATGATTTTGCCGTTCGTGGACTCTGAAGGCCCTCTCCACTTTCACTGTTTTTATTTATTTTACTAATCAGCCTGGTTTTGCCAATTACCAATGTGGATCTGACTGTATCCGCTGTGGTGAACAAAAAACAAAACAAAACGGGAGCAGTCGAATGAACAACAACTAATCAGCCTGGTTTTGCTTCAGTTCAGTTTTAGAATGTTTGGTTGAATGCAGACTTTTGTTTCTTGTTGTGTTTTGCACTTTTGTGTTTGGATAATGAGTTCTTCCGTTTCCCTCCTTTGTTGAGATTTTGTTCTTTATCTTCTGGGCCTTGGCAGGTGATGTTATTAATTGTAAAAACAGCTTCATAGTGAAACAGAGAAGGATTTTAATAAAAACAAAACATCAAATCTTGGTTTGCATATCCCATGTGCCTTCTGGCAAACTGGAGATGAACTTTCAGTTCTATTTTTCTTCATTTTTCTCTTCACTCAAATTTAAATTGGAGCCTTGTTTTGAATCTACTTTTTTCTACTGAGCTGGGAGAGCTAGTGGCTTAATTTTGCTTGACAAAAGAGGCTGTAATTCTGATTTATCATGAAACTGTGTAACTAATGATGAAACATAATGTAAAATTTGCACTATGCACATATCTTTCACAGTCAGTTTTTGAGAGCTGCCTCCTCCAGATGGATTTACTGTACAGTACCAAACTTTTTGTATTTCTTCATGATGAATGTCAGTGAAGTACAAGACACATTCAGTGTCTTGTTCCTGTGTCTGTCCCCTGACTTGCCTCAACAACACTGGCTGTAAAAGTGATGATTTACTTGTTACACTAAAGGTTGTCATTAATTATGCATCCCATTTTAAAGCTTCTATTTATTTATTTATTTTTTTATTATTTCATTTGTCATGTTGTACAGAAGCTTTAAACTGGCCGTAGGTGTGTGTGGCTGTGAATGTGTTTGTCTATACATGGCTCTGTGACAGACTGGCGTCCTGTCCAAGGTCGCCCCGCCTCACGCCCTGTGACTGCTGGGACAGGCCAAGTCTCTGCCCTCACCCAGCAGGTCTCAGTCACACACATGCAGCTCATGACCTTGTTCTCACAAGTCGACCAATTCTCTGCCACTCCCACTCCAGCACCAGCCACTCCAGCGCCGTTAGTGCCAGCAACAATGCCAGTAGCCCCAGTACAGGTCCACAAGCCATATATTTGTCACCCTGAGCCATTTTCTGTTTGTGTTGACACCTGCGCCTCCTTTTTAATGCAGTGGTCATTAGTATGTTCCCAGCGTTCCTCACACTACACCACCGATGATAGCAAAAGATCACCAATCTGCTCCAGGGGGGGCATTGAAGTGGGCCACCGTGCTGTGGAACAGTGACTCCCCTCTTCTTCACTTTTACCCAGATTTCGTTAAAGAATTTCGCTTGGTGTTTGAGCATCTTATGCAGAAGCATTCCGCCTCTGAGTCCTTGCTGTCCTTTCGACAGGAGCAGCACCGCGGACTATTCAGTGGATTCCATGTCCTCGCCACAGAGGCCGACTGGAATCCCGCAGCGTTGCGCAGTGTTTACATCCATGGCCTGTTGGAGGCACTTAAACATGAACTGGTGGTTCAAGATGAACTAGAGGACCTTGATCAGCTTATAGCCCTGGTCACTAAAATTGACAATCGGTTGAGGGAGCGCTGGTGGGAGAAAAGCCAAAAGGCTGACCGTGTCGCTGCCACTCCAGTCTGTCCATGACACGGACCAGGTACTTCTTCTTTGAGCTCCGCTGGGTCCCCCCTGTCCAGTCCTCCAGCTCCCCCTGCTGATGAGTCCATGTAGCTTGGCAGGGCCAAATTGTCTCACCATGAGAGACAGGAGACTGGGCAACAGACAGTGTCTCTATTGTAGTTCTGAGAGCATGTCCTAAGCACTTGTCCTTAGCACCGTGGAGTCAAAAAACAATGCTCACCCATAAGGTCCAGACTACAGGTAAGCCAGATCAAATTCAGGGGTGTTAATTTGTCTCACACCCGCCACTATTTTGTTTGGTCAGCGCTCTCTGTCTGTCCCCACACCGTTAAAAACTGGTTTGTGTTTGACATCATTTTGCAGAATGCAGTTGAAGTCTTGCAGAATATATCTGCACAGTGTCCAAGATTACATCTGGCCATACATCAAGATAAGCCATTTCTCCAGAATTTTAGAACAATCTGGCTGCAGAACTTGCAAACATGAACACAACTCATGATCCAAATGGAGTGTGGGAGTTCTCCTGTTGGTCCTTCCAGCATTTGTGGTCTAGTGACCTTTGGCCTGCATACAGACTTTGAGGACCTGATCCTCCTGCTGGGATGTTAGACATCTCCAGTGCCAGGGGTCTTGTTGATGATTATTCAGGCAACTGCAAACCACTAAATTCTGATGATCTTTCAAAGAACAACAAAAAAAAAAGGTCAGATATGTGTTGTTCTGTCTCATTATTTAGTATGTGGTTGCAGCAAAGCAACCACACACACCATACATAGAGAGTCTAATGATCACAAAATGAACAACCTCCAGGTCCCACCAGAGGATCCTCAATTCAAATCCCCATCAGAAGCTCATGAAAGTCCCTCTGGTTAGGTCCTTAATCTGCAAGTTGCTCCTAGTATCCAACTGAGCACCTTGTGTGGCAAGACACTGATGTGTGTGTGTGTGTGTGTGTGTGTGTGTGTGTGTGTGTGTGTGTGTGTGTGTGTGTGTGTGTGTGTGTGTGTGTGTGTGTGTGTGTGTGTGTGTGTGTGTGTGTGAATGAGTGAATGTGAGGCAACACTGTAAAGTGTTGTAAAGCTTGTTGTAAATGTTGTAAAGCTTCTGATTCAGATGGAAAAGTGCAATAAACCAAGTCCACTCATCCTTCATCTCAGCAGCTGACAAACCAAGTCCCAGTCCCAGTCTGTTGTGAGAGAGACTTGAAGATTTGGAATGATGATATGGCTTTCAGAGGCTGCCTGGAAAGTCGAAGCGTTTGACAATGTGTAGATGTCTCCAAGAGATATTTCAGGAGAAAGTCCAAAGAAGACTTTATGGGAAACAGAGTGGAACACTGATTGCAGTCTGTTCTCCCTGTTTGCTGATGACTCACTGCACTCTAACATGTATACGGTTGCTTAGCAGCAATATTTATGTGACTGTGTCTTTGTCAGCTCTTTGTTGTGCTTTGTTTGATTTGTTATTTTGATATTGTAGTTTGGTTGAAGCAGATGATCGCCCCTCTGAGTCTGGTCTGCATGAGGGGAGTTGATCCTGAGCACTGTGCTTGCTCATGGGCTGGGTGAGGTTAGACGTGTCTGTGAAGCGCATTGGAGTGACTGATGCTGTGATTTGGTGCTGTATAAATATATTAAACTAAAGTGAATATGAGAAGAAAGACGAGGTTCATGGATGTTCTGCAGGTGGTCCTGTGACAGAGGAAGGAGCAGAGTGAGATGGAGACAGTCTCTGTGGTGACCCCTAATGAATGAAAAAGAAAATATTTATTTTAAATCATTTCTACCCCATTGCTTTTTTGTGTTGTTTTGTGTTTTTTGTTTGTTTGTTTTTGTACTGAGATTGTAGGCACTGTAGACTTTAGGACAGAGTCAGTGTGAACTGGAGAACTGAGGACACCCTGATCCTCAGGTCTGCAACCAGGACCACAACCAGGACTACAAACATGACCAGGGCCACAACCACGGTCAGGACCACAACCAGGACCACAAACATGACCAGGGCCACAACCACAGTCAGGACCATAACCGAGAGCACAAACATGACCAGGGCCACAACCACATTCAGGACCACAACCAAGACCACGACCACAACCAGGACCACAAACATGACCAGGGCCACAACCACGGTCAGGACCACAACCAGGACCACAAACATGACCAGGGCCACAACCAGGACCACAAACATGACCAGGGCCACAACCACGGTCAGGACCACAACCAAGACCACGACCACAACCAGGACCACAAACATGACCAGGGCCACAACCACGGTCAGGACCACAACCAAAACCAGGACCACAAACATGACCAGGGCCACAACCACGGTCAGGACCACAACCAAGACCACGACCACAACCAGGACCACAAATATGACCAGGGCCACAACCACGGTCAGGACCACAACCAGGACCACAACCAAGACTATGACCACAATCAGGACCACAAACATGACCAGGGCCATAACCATGACCAGGACCAGGACCACAACCAAGACCATGACCACAAACAGGACCACAAACATGACCAGGGCCACAACCACAACCAGGACCACAACCAGGACCAGGACCACAGCCATGACCAGGATCACAACCGCAACCATGACCACGAAAATGACCAGGACCACAAACACACCCATGACCACAAACATGACCAGGTTGTTTCTGGTGAGCATGACAACAATTACGACCATGACCACAACCATAACCACAATCACAACTACAAACAGGGCTACAACCACGAACAGGACCATGACCACAACCATGACCAGGACCACAACCAGGACCATGACCACAAGCAGGACCACAACCATGACCATGACCAGGACCACAAACACACCCATGACCACAACCATGATCAAGACCACAACCAGAACCATGACCAGGACCACAACCAGGACCACAATTACAACCATAACCACAATCACACCCACAATCATGACCACAATCACAACTACAACCAGGACCTAATCCATGACCAGGACCACAGTCACAACCACAACCATGGCCGCAATCACAACCATGACCACAATCAGAAACACAACCATGACCACAATCACAAACCCAACCATGACCACACAATCACAACCACGACCCTGACCACAATCACAACCACAACCAGGACCGCATCCATGACCACAATCATGACCATGACCACAACTATAACCACAATCACAACCACAACCAGGGCTACAACCACCCACAGGACCATGACCACAACCAGAACCACGAACATGACCACAACCACAACCAGGACCGCATCTATGACCATGACCACAGTCACGACCATGACCACAACCATAACTATAACTACAACCACCATGACCACAACCACGACCGTGACCACAACCATGACTGGTGTATCCACTACACGTGACCAGGACCATGATCACAACCACGACCATGACCACAACCATGACCCGGACCACAACCAGGAGCATGACCACAACCAGAACCAGGACCAGGACCCTAACCGCAACCAGGACCACAAACACAACCATGACCAGGACCATGAACACACCCATGACCAAGACCACAACAAGAACCATGACCAGGACCACAACCAGGACCACAATTACAACCATGACCATGACCACAATCACAACCATGACCACAATTACAAATGGAACCACTAATCCATGACTAGGACCACAACCACAACCATGGCCACAATCACAACTATGACCATGACCACAATCACAAACACAACCATGACCACAATCACAAGCACAATGACCACAATCACAACCACGACCATGACCACAATCACAACAAACAATCATGACCAAAATCACAACCATGACCAAAACCAGAAACACAACCATGACCACAATCACAAACCCAACCATGACAACACAATCACAACCACGACCCTGACCACAACCACAACCAGGACCGCATCCATGACCACAATCATGATCATGACCACAACTATAACCACAATCACAACCAGGGCTACAACCACCCACAGGACCATGACCACAACCAGAACCACAAACATGACCACAATCACAACCACAACCAGGACTGCATCTATGACCATGACCACAATCACAACCATGACCACAACCATAACTACAACTACAACCACCATGACCACAACCATGACCATGACCAGGGCGTCGTCTCAGACGTTAGGCTGCCCAGCCTGCCGTGGCGGACAAACAAAAAACGGCGGAACCTTCTGGACCACAATCATGACCACAATCACAACCACAATCACAACTACAGCCAGGACCTAATCCATGAACAGGACCACAATCACAACCACAACCATGGCCACAATCACAAACACAACCATGACCACAATCACAACCATGACCATGACCACAATCACAAACACAACCATGACCACAATCACAACCACGAACATGACCACAATCGCAACTACAACCAGGACCTAATCCATGAACAGGACCACAATCACAACCACAACCATGGCCACAGTCACAACCATGACCATGACCACAATCACAAACACAACTATGACCACAATCACAACCATGACCACAACCATAACCACAATCACAACCACAACCAGGGCTACAACCACAAACAGGACCATGACCACAACCAGGACCAGAAACAGAACCAGGACCATGACCACAACCAGAACCATGACCACAACCAGAACCATGACCACAACCAGGACCACAACCACGACCAGGACATGTGTAATGGAGGTCAGCAGGAGTTGCTGTGCATATGTAATTAGTGAGTCTCACTCCTCAACAGCTGTAAAGGATTCTCTGGTCACAAGGTCAGAGTGCTGGGTTTTAGCCTTCTGTTTAGAGAGTCCGCCTCCCATGCCAGCGATCGTGAATTTGTGTCCCAAGGGGAGCGAATGGGCGGAGTCACACAACACAGCGCAGAGTGTAGCTGCTACACATGACCAGGACCATGACCACAACAACAACCGTGACCATGATCACAGGTTGCTGTTAACGTTCCAACAGCGTTTACAGCTGACAAATTACACAGTGTAATCAGGATGTTCAGTTTAATGATCTGTGCTCCTCACACACGCACACACACAGGCACACACACACAGACACATGCACACGTGTTATAACCTTGTCCCATCAAGCTAATTACATGGCTCTGTCTTCAATCCCAAAGGTCATTCGTTCTTGTGGCCTGTCGGGCAACAAGCTGTTCAGCTCGTCAGTGCAGAGCTGCTCTCTCCGGGGACACAGACGCCCAACACAGCGGCTCTGTGACATCACAATTAAAGCATGAGCAGGTGTGTCATAAATCTCTGTGAGACCACATCGTGGAGGTCTGTGTGCCAAATGGAATCTTATTCAACCAGCGCAGGCAGGATGAGACACAAAGGATTAAGATGGGGCGGTGTGGTTTTAACGGGCCGGCCACGGAGCCTGACTGTGACTGGTGGAGAGACAAATGAACTGTGGTTAATACTGAGTGGCGCAGAACCAGTGCACGGAAGCATTTAGGCTGAGTTCAAACGCAGCAGAAGCTTTGTTTCCTCAGGAAATAAATCATTGTGGTGAGAAACAGCTGCATATTTATTTGAACAAAAATTAACATAGAACAGGACTTTCACCAAATACAAATTTGTTGACATGACTTCACAGATGGTATCACTGTGATTGACGTCTGAGGGGCGTGGCCAAACGTCTGTCAACATTACGAATCTATCGCACCATCTATCGAACTCTGTGCTTTTAGTCTCACAGTCTCCAAACGCCTGCTTTCTGTTGTGGATCCGGTCCGGTTCTGTGGGAGCTCCTCCACAAAAGGACACGTTCCTGTTCAGTTGTGACCATCAGAGGGCGCTGTTGAAACAGTTGTTACATGACAAAAAGCTTCAACACAAGCTTTCAGCATGTGGTGATGGGTTCCTGCTTCACGAGGTTCAGGAGTGTGTGCTGGCGCCACGCACCGCGACATCCACCGCGCACTTTATCAATGACTTTCACCTGCAAAATCACCATGACACGGGAGCACTCAGCCAATCAGCAGCTGACGGGCAGATTAAGAACAAGATGATGTTCTAATTGCTTCTCAATCAACAAACCTGCTTGGATCCAGACCTGGGCTTCAGCGGGACAAAAGAAGGCCCAGGTGACTCAGTCTAGGTCCCTACCGTAAACCCACACTTCCCTTTTATTTGTCTGAGGTAACCTGGTCACCAAATCTGATCAATAATCACATTCATGAGATTTTAGGTCTTTTTGCTTGCTCTTGCTTGCCTCTACTGGTGGTTGGCTCTCACTGCGGTATTGTATCACTTCCTGTTCCGGAGCACAGCGGTGTTTTTCTGTATCTGTTAGCTGTTTAATCTGCACAGTTAGATTGATCTAGTTATCTAGATTACGATTTGTTTCCCAGTGTAATCTTCACGTGCCTTAACTAAAGCACTCCTTCTGCTGAATCACCTCTAAATTATTTACACATTATTCACTTTGCGTGTTTTTAGGAATCCGCTAGCTTAGCGCAGCTACTAGCTCTTAGCCGATTTAGCATGGCGGCTTCTCCTGTCTCTCCCGCACTTTTCTGCTCTGGGTGTGAAATGTTTAGTTATTCCTCGGCCTCCTTTAGCAGTAACGGTACTTGTAATAAGTGTAGCTTATTCATAGCTTTGGAGGCCAGGCTGGGCGAATTGGAGACTCGGGTCCGTGGAAAATTCTACAGCTAGCCAGGCCCCTGTAGTCGGTGCGGACCAACGTAGCTTAGCCGCCGTTAGTTCCCCTCTGGCAGATCCCGAGCAGCCGGGAAAGCAGGCCGACTGGGTGACTGTGAGGAGGAAGCGTAGCCCTAAACAGAAGCCCCATGTACACCGCCAACCCGTTCACATTTCTAACCGTTTTTCCCCACTCGACGACACACCCGCCGAGGATCAAACTCTGGTTATTGGCGACTCTGTTTTGAGAAATGTGAAGTTAGCGACACCAGCAACCATAGTCAATTGTCTTCCGGGGGCCAGAGCAGGCGACATTGAAGGAAATTTGAAACTGCTGGCTAAGGCTAAGCGTAAATTTGGTAAGATTGTAATTCACGTCGGCAGTAATGACACCCGGTTACGCCAATCGGAGGTCACTAAAATTAACATTGAATCGGTGTGTAACTTTGCAAAAACAATGTCGGACTCTGTAGTTTTCTCTGGGCCCCTCCCCAATCGGACCGGGAGTGACATGTTTAGCTGCATGTTCTCCTTGAATTGCTGGCTGTCTGAGTGGTGTCCAAAAAATGAGGTGGGCTTCATAGATAATTGGCAAAGCTTCTGGGGAAAACCTGGTCTTGTTAGGAGAGACGGCATCCATCCCACTTTGGATGGAGCAGCTCTCATTTCTAAAAATCTGGCCAATTTTCTTAAATCCTCCAAACCGTGACTATCCAGGGTTGGGACCAGGAAGCAGAGTTGTAGTCTTACACACCTCTCTGCAGCTTCTCTCCCCCTGCCATCCCCTCATTACCCCATCCCCGTAGAGACGGTGTCTGCTCCCAGACCACCAATAACCAGCAAAAATCTATTTAAGCATAAAAATTCAAAAAGAAAAAATAATATGGCACCTTCAACTGCACCACAGACTAAAACAGTTAAATGTGGTCTATTAAACATTAGGTCTCTCTCTTCTAAGTCCCTGTTGGTAAATGATATAATAATTGATCAACATATTGATTTATTCTGCCTTACAGAAACCTGGTTACAGCAGGATGAATATGTTAGTTTAAATGAGTCAACACCCCCGAGTCACACTAACTGTCAGAATGCTCGTAGCACGGGCCGAGGCGGAGGATTAGCAGCAATCTTCCATTCCAGCTTATTAATTAATCAAAAACCCAGACAGAGCTTTAATTCATTTGAAAGCTTGACTCTTAGTCTTGTCCATCCAAATTGGAAGTCCCAAAAACCAGTTTTATTTGTTATTATCTATCGTCCACCTGGTCGTTACTGTGAGTTTCTCTGTGAATTTTCAGACCTTTTGTCTGACTTAGTGCTTAGCTCAGATAAGATAATTATAGTGGGCGATTTTAACATCCACACAAATGTTGAGAATGACAGCCTCAACACTGCATTTAATCTATTATTAGACTCTATTGGCTTTGCTCAAAATGTAAATGAGTCCACCCACCACTTTAATCATATCTTAGATCTTGTTCTGACTTATGGTATGGAAATAGAAGACTTAACAGTATTCCCTGAAAACTCCCTTCTGTCTGATCATTTCTTAATAACATTTACATTTACTCTGATGGACTACCCAGCAGTGGGGAATAAGTTTCATTACACTAGAAGTCTTTCAGAAAGCGCTGTAACTAGGTTTAAGGATATGATTCCTTCTTTATGTTCTCTAATGCCATATACCAACACAGTGCAGAGTAGCTACCTAAACTCTGTAAGTGAGATAGAGTATCTCGTCAATAGTTTTACATCCTCATTGAAGACAACTTTGGATGCTGTAGCTCCTCTGAAAAAGAGAGCTTTAAATCAGACATGCCTGACTCCGTGGTATAACTCACAAACTCGTAGCTTAAAGCAGATAACCCGTAAGTTGGAGAGGAAATGGCATCTCACTAATTTAGAAGATCTTCACTTAGCCTGGAAAAAGAGTCTGTTGCTCTATAAAAAAAGCCCTCCGTAAAGCTAGGACATCTTTCTACTCATCACTAATTGAAGAAAATAAGAACAACCCCAGGTTTCTTTTCAGCACTGTAGCCAGGCTGACAAAGAGTCAGAGCTCTATTGAGCTGAGTATTCCATTAACTTTAACTAGTAATGACTTCATGACTTTCTTTGCTAACAAAATTTTAACTATTAGAGAAAAAATTACTCATAACCATCCCAAAGACGTATCGTTATCTTTGGCTGCTTTCAGTGATGCCGGTATTTGGTTAGACTCTTTCTCTCCGATTGTTCTGTCTGAGTTATTTTCATTAGTTACTTCATCCAAACCATCAACATGTCTATTATACCCTATTCCTACCAGGCTGCTCAAGGAAGCCCTACCATTATTTAATGCTTCGATCTTAAATATGATCAATCTATCATTGTTAGTTGGCTATGTACCACAGGCTTTTAAGGTGGCAGTAATTAAACCATTACTTAAAAAGCCATCACTTGACCCAGCTATCTTAGCTAATTATAGGCCAATCTCCAACCTTCCTTTTCTCTCAAAAATTCTTGAAAGGGTAGTTGTAAAACAGCTAACTGATCATCTGCAGAGGAATGGTCTATTTGAAGAGTTTCAGTCAGGTTTTAGAATTCATCATAGTACAGAAACAGCATTAGTGAAGGTTACAAATGATCTTCTTATGGCCTCAGACAGTGGACTCATCTCTGTGCTTGTTCTGTTAGACCTCAGTGCTGCTTTTGATACTGTTGACCATAAAATTTTATTACAGAGATTAGAGCATGCCATAGGTATTAAAGGCACTGCGCTGCGGTGGTTTGAATCATATTTGTCTAATAGATTACAATTTGTTCATGTAAATGGGGAATCTTCTTCACAGACTAAAGTTAATTATGGAGTTCCACAAGGTTCTGTGCTAGGACCAATTTTATTCACTTTATACATGCTTCCCTTAGGCAGTATTATTAGACGGTATTGCTTAAATTTTCATTGTTACGCAGATGATACCCAGCTTTATCTATCCATGAAGCCAGAGGACACACCAATTAGCTAAACTGCAGGATTGTCTTACAGACATAGAGACATGGATGACCTCTAATTTCCTGCTTTTAAACTCAGATAAAACTGAAGTTATTGTACTTGGCCCCACAAATCTTAGAAACATGGTGTCTAACCAGATCCTTACTCTGGATGGCATTACCCTGACCTCTAGTAATACTGTGAGAAATCTTGGAGTCATTTTTGATCAGGATATGTCATTCAAAGCGCATATTAAACAAATATGTAGGACTGCTTTTTTGCATTTACGCAATATCTCTAAAATTAGAAAGGTCTTGTCTCAGAGTGATGCTGAAAAACTAATTCATGCATTTATTTCCTCTAGGCTGGACTATTGTAATTCATTATTATCAGGTTGTCCTAAAAGTTCCCTAAAAAGCCTTCAGTTAATTCAAAATGCTGCAGCTAGAGTACTAACGGGGACTAGAAGGAGAGAGCATATCTCACCCATATTGGCCTCTCTTCATTGGCTTCCTGTTAATTCTAGAATAGAATTTAAAATTCTCCTTCTTACTTATAAGGTTTTGAATAATCAGGTCCCATCTTATCTTAGGGACCTCGTAGTACCATATCACCCCAATAGAGCGCTTCGCTCTCAGACTGCAGGCTTACTTGTAGTTCCTAGGGTTTGTAAGAGTAGAATGGGAGGCAGAGCCTTCAGCTTTCAGGCTCCTCTCCTGTGGAACCAGCTCCCAATTCAGATCAGGGAGACAGACACCCTCTCTACTTTTAAGATTAGGCTTAAAACTTTCCTTTTTGCTAAAGCTTATAGTTAGGGCTGGATCAGGTGACCCTGAACCATCCCTTAGTTATGCTGCTATAGACGTAGACTGCTGGGGGGTTCCCATGATGCACTGAGTGTTTCTTTCTCTTTTTGCTCTGTATGCACCACTCTGCATTTAATCATTAGTGATCGATCTCTGCTCCCCTCCACAGCATGTCTTTTTCCTGGTTCTCTCCCTCAGCCCCAACCAGTCCCAGCAGAAGACTGCCCCTCCCTGAGCCTGGTTCTGCTGGAGGTTTCTTCCTGCTAAAAGGGAGTTTTTCCTTCCCACTGTAGCCAAGTGCTTGCTCACAGGGGGTCGTTTTGACCGTTGGGGTTTTACATAATTATTGTATGGCCTTGCCTTACAATATAAAGCGCCTTGGGGCAACTGTTTGTTGTGATTTGGCGCTATATAAAAAAAAAATTGATTGATTGATTGATTCTTGCATTCAAAAGTGATCTTTCCATAATATTGTTTATTTTCTGTCTTATTCTCATCAGTATAACTTCCTGCCTTTCTTGTGAGAAGGACATGCCCGCACTTCACCTGATGCAGCTAACAGATGTTAACAATGAGGGTTCGTGATGGAGTGGTTTTGTGCATGAGTAGTTGCCATCCAGGATCCAATGCAATTCATGGCATAGTGGGGGCAGCGACATTTACCCAGTCCAGCAACTGCTCCATCTGCCATTGTGCCTTCTTCTACAAAAGGTCGGAGCATCCATTGTGGTGACGTCCGACCGGGACATGACAACTTCAAAATCAAAGTGATTTTGAAGTTGTCACTTTGATTACTTTGTCATGTCCAAAGTAATCAAAGTGACATGACCAGATAAGGTCTTTGACATGACAACTTGACATTAAATTTGTTTGGGATGTCCTTATTATGACAACTTGACATTAAATTTGTTTGGGATGTCCTTATTATGACAACTTGACATTAACAAAGTATACATGTATTTGTGTCTTTATGGCAAGTTGACATAATGACTATCAGGTAGCACTTTATAATAACTACACCTTATTTAGTCTTAATTAAGCATGAACAAATACATAATGAATTAGTAACAAAAAATGAATTAATTATGACTCATTCTTAATAAGTAATTAACTAATACATTTAATTAATGCTTTATTTCTAATGAATAGTCTCCTGCATTATGTGTTTACTCATTGTTTTCATACTTAATAAACCATGTTTAAGCATAAGTATGCATGTATTATTACGCCACGAGTTAGACATGTATTAATGATTAGGGAGTGTCTGAATAAAGGAGTTCCCAACTGTACAATACATGAATAATTCACACACTTGCTAATACCAAGCAGCACGAAGCAGCAGAGCTGCCAAGCTTAGTGAGGATGATGACAGACGAGCGCGAGTATGTAGTCCATCCAGCTCAGTTTCCGCCATGATCGCAAACAGGAAGTACACTTTTGTCACCACAAGCAGGAAGTTCAAACAGGAAGTACACCAGAAGCATTATGGGAGAGACCGAGGTGAATGATGGGAGAATTTTTTCCCAGAAACACGTAGAAACTGTTGCGGCGGCACGCTGGACACCAGTAAAATGTTGGCGTAGGAATACACTGAGTGAGCTGCATTACCGTCATAACTCTATAGCTTCGGTCAACAAAGTAGTTTGGAAAAATGAACAAGCCAGTTTCAAGTTTCTCAGTGCGCATGCGTGGTGAGCTAGCTAACACTTCTGGTTCACAGGTCAATGCATACAAACTCACTGCCAACGCCGTTCATGCTGATAAGAAGACTGTTTTTGAAGCAACGTAACAGCTTAAAGAGCTGAAAGGAATTACACTGTAGACATAAAATGGTATGAGAACATTTCTAAAGTCAGTAGTTGGACCACGTAGGCCCCATTCTATGACAAGCCACTTCCAGTGTTTGTAAAGAAAGTAGCAAAAATATCAGGCTATTAATGAACCGTTCACGTACTAATTAAAAGGCAACGGAATGATAACGAAACTACCCTCTGGACCTACATTCAGGTTGGTAATGTTTTTTTTGTTTTGTTTTTTTGTATCTGAAAGTCAAATATAAAGTCCTGTTCGTGAGATTTCAAGAGGAGTCCTGGGATATTTCAACACTGAGAAGATGTATGTGACATGTGAATAGATTACTATCTAATGAATCAGCTTATTAAAAAGTGCTCAGTGGTAATTAGTCATATATAATCAAATTTGTAAATTAGGCATAAATAATGTGTTGTTGTGACATTGATTACAGATTTTGAAGAAAGAATCAAATTTCTATGATATATATATAGAAATAGCATGAATGGTTAGTAATTTGTTGCTTTTTCATAATGGCAGGTACTATAATGAACATTTTACATTTAGAATTACTGTGAACTTTTACTAATTTGTTGCTTATTTATATACTCAACAAAAATATAAATGCAACACTTTTGGTTTTGCTCCCATTTTGTATGAGATGAACTCAAAGATCTAAAACTTTTTCCACATACACAATATCACCATTTCCCTCAAATATTGTTCACAAACCAGTCTAAATCAGTGATAGTGAGCACTTCTCCTTTGCTGAGATAATCCATCCCACCTCACAGGTGTGCCATATCAAGATGCTGATTAGACACCATGATTAGTGCACAGGTGTGCCTTAGACTGCCCACAATAAAAGGCCACTTTGAAAGGTGCAGTTTTATCACACAGCACAATGCCACAGATGTCGCAAGATTTGAGGGAGCGTGCAATTGGCATGCTGACAGCAGGAATGTCAACCAGAGCTGTTGCTCGTGTATTGAATGTTCATTTCTCTACCATAAGCCGTCTCCAAAGGCGTTTCAGAGAATTTGGCAGTACATCCAACCAGCCTCACAACCGCAGACCACGTGTAACCACACCAGCCCAGGACCTCCACATCCAGCATGTTCACCTCCAAGATCGTCTGAGACCAGCCACTCAGACAGCTGCTGAAACAATCGGTTTGCATAACCAAAGAATTTCTGCACAAACTGTCAGAAAACATCTCAGGGAAGTTCATCTGCATGCTCGTCGTCCTCATCGGGGTCTCGACCTGACTCCAGTTCGTCGTCGTAACCGACTTGAGTGGGCAAATGCTCACATTTGCTGGCGTTTGGCACGTTGGAGAGGTGTTCTCTTCGGAAGTGAATCCCGGTTCACACTGTTCAGGGCAGATGGCAGACAGCGTGTGTGGCGTTGTGTGGGTGAGCGGTTTTTCTGATGTCAATGTTGTGGATCGAGTGGCCTATGGTGGCAGTGGGGTTATGGTATGGGCAGGCATCTGTTATGGACGAAGAACACAGGTGCATTTTATTGATGGCATTTTGAATGCACAGAGATACCGTGACGAGATCCTGAGGCCCATTGTTGTGCCAACATCCAAGAACATCACCTCATGTTGCAGCAGGATAATGCACGGCCCCATGTTGCAAGGATCTGTACACAATTCTTGGAAGCTGAAAATGTCCCAGTTCTTGCATGGCCGGCATACTCACCGGACATGTCACCCATTGAGCATGTTTGGGATGCTCTGGACCGGCGTATACGACAGCGTGTACCAGTTCCTGCCAATATCCAGCAACTTCGCACAGCCATTGAAGAGGAGTGGACCAACATTCCACAGGCCACAATTGACAACCTGATCAACTCTATGCGAAGGAGATGTGTTGCACTGCATGAGGCAAATGGTGGTCACACCAGATACTGACTGGTATCCCCCCCAATAAAACAAAACTGCACCTTTCAGAGTGGCCTTTTATTGTGGGCAGTCTAAGGCACACCTGTGCACTAATCATGGTGTCTAATCAGCATCTTGATATGGCACACCTGTGAGGTGGGATGCATTATCTCAGCAAAGGAGAAGTGCTCACTATCACTGATTTAGACTGGTTTGTGAACAATATTTGAGGGAAATGGTGATATTGTGTATGTGGAAAAAGTTTTAGATCTTTGAGTTCATCTCATACAAAATGGGAGCAAAACCAAAAGTGTTGCGTTTATATTTTTGTTGAGTAAGATGGGACCTGATTATTCAAAACCTTATAAGTAAGAAGAAGAATTTTAAATTCTAGTCTAGAATTAACAGGAAGCCAATGAAGAGAGGCCAATATGGGTGAGATATGCTCTCTCCTTCTAGTCCCCGTTAGTACTCTAGCTGCAGCATTTTGAATTAACTGAAGGCTTTTCAGGGAACTTTTAGGACAACCTGATAATAATGAATTACAATAGTCCAGCATAGAGGAAATAAATGCATGAATTAGTTTTTCAGCATCACTCTGAGACAAGACCTTTCTAATTTTAGATATATTGCGTAAATGCAAAAAAGCAGTCCTACATATTTGTTTAATATGCGCTTTGAATGACATATCCTGATCAAAAATGACTCCAAGATTTCTCACAGTATTACTAGAGGTCAGGGTAATGCCATCCAGAGTAAGGATCTGGTTAGACACCATGTTTCTAAGATTTGTGGGGCCAAGTACAATAACTTCAGTTTTATCTGAGTTTAAAAGCAGGAAATTAGAGGTCATCCATGTCTTTATGTCTGTAAGACAATCCTGCAGTTTAACTAATTGGTGTGTGTCCTCTGGCTTCATGGATAGATAAAGCTGGGTATCATCTGCGTAACAATGAAAATTTAAGCAATGCCGTCTAATAATACTGCCTAAGGGAAGCATGTATAAAGTGAATAAAATTGGTCCTAGCACAGAAGCTTGTGGAACTCCATAATTAACCTTAGTCTGTGAAGAAGATTTCCCATTTACATGAACAAATTGTAATCTATTAGATAAATATGATTCAAACCACTGCAGCGCAGTGCCTTTAATACCTATGGTATGCTCTAATCTCTGTAATAAAATTTTATGGTCAACAGTATCAAAAGCAGCACTGAGGTCTAACAGAACAAGCACAGAGATGAGTCCACTGTCTGAGGCCATAAGAAGATAATTTGTAACCTTCACTAATGCTGTTTCTGTACTATGATGAATTCTAAAACCTGACTGAAACTCTTCAAATAGACCATTCCTCTGCAGATGATCAGTTAGCTGTTTTACAACTACCCTTTCAAGAATCTTTGAGAGAAAAGGAAGGTTGGAGATTGGCCTATAATTAGCTAAGATAGCTGGGTCAATTGATGGCTTTTTAAGTAATGGTTTAATTACTGCCACCTTAAAAGCATGTGGTACATAGCCAACTAATAAAGATAGATTGATCATATTTAAGATCGAAGCATTAAATAATGGTAGGGCTTCCTTGAGCAGCCTGGTAGGAATGGGGTCTAATAGACATGTTGATGGTTTGGATGAAGTAACTAATGAAAATAACTCAGACAGAAAAATCTGAGAGAAAGAGTCTAACCAAATACCGGCATCACTGAAAGCAGCCAAAGATAACGATACGTCTTTGGGATGGTTATGAGTAATTTTTTCTCTAATAGTTAAAATTTTATTAGCAAAGAAAGTCATGAAGTCATTACTAGTTAAAGTTAAAGGAATACTCGGCTCAATAGAGCTCTGACTCTTTGTCAGCCTGGCTACAGTGCTGAAAAGAAACCTGGGGTTGTTCTTATTTTCTTCAATTAGTGATGAGTAGTAAGATGTCCTAGCTTTATTGAGGGCTTTTTTATAGAGCAACAGACTCTTTTTCCAGGCTAAGTGAAGATCTTCTAAATTAGTGAGACGCCATTTCCTCTCCAACTTACGGGTTATCTGCTTTAAGCTGCGAGTTTGTGAGTTATACCACGGAGACAGACACTTCTGATTTAAAGCTCTCTTTTTCAGAGGAGCTACAGCATCCAAAGTTGTCTTCAATGAGGATGTAAAACTATTGACGAGATACTCTATCTCACTTACAGAGTTTAGGTAGCTACTCTGCACTGTGTTGGTATATGGCATTAGAGAACATAAAGAAGGAATCATATCCTTAAACCTAGTTACAGCGCTTTCTGAAAGACTTCTAGTGTAATGAAACTTATTCCCCACTGCTGGGTAGTCCATCAGAGTAAATGTAAATGTTATTAAGAAATGATCAGACAGAAGGGAGTTTTCAGGGAATACTGTTAAGTCTTCTATTTCCATACCATAAGTCAGAACAAGATCTAAGATATGATTAAAGTGGTGGGTGGACTCATTTACATTTTGAGCAAAGCCAATTGAGTCTAATAAAAGATTAAATGCAGTGTTGAGGCTGTCATTCTCAGCATCTGTGTGGATGTTAAAATCGCCCACTATAATTATCTTATCTGAGCTAAGCACTAAGTCAGACAAAAGGTCTGAAAATTCACAGAGAAACTCACAGTAACGACCAGGTGGACGATAGATAATAACAAATAAAACTGGTTCTTTGGGACTTCCAATTTGGAGGGACAAGACTAAGAGTCAAGCTTTCAAATGAATTAAAGCTCTGTCTGGGTTTTTGATTAATTAATAAGCTGGAATGGAAGATTGCTGCTAATCCTCCACCCCGGCCCGTGCTACGAGCGTTCTGACAGTTAGTGTGACTCGGGGGTTGTGACTCACTTAAACTAACATATTCATCCTGCTGTAACCAGGTTTCTGTAAGGCAGAATAAATCAATATGTTGATCAATAGCGGATTCCTACAAACACACAAAGTGAATAATGTGTAAATAATTTAGAGGTGATTCAGCAGAGGGAGTGCTTTAGTTAAGGCACGTGAAGATTACACTGTGAAACAAACCGTTATCTAGGTAACTAGATCAATCTAACTGCGCAGATTAAACAGCTAACAGATACAGCAAAACACCGCTGTGCTCCGGAACAGGAAGTGATACAATACCGCAGTGAGAGCCAACCACCAGTAGAGGCAAGCAAGAGTCCTTAACTAAAGCACTCCTTTAGTTAGCATGGCGGCTTCTCCTGTCTCTCCCGCACTTTTCTGCTCTGGGTGTGAAATGTTTAGTTATTCCTCGGCCTCCTTTAGCAGTAATGGTACTTGTAATAAGTGTAGCTTATTCGTAGCTTTGGAGGTCAGGCTGGGTGAATTGGAGACTCAGCTCCGCACCGTGGAAAATTCTACAGCTAGCCAGGTCCCTGTAGTCGGTGCGGACCAAGGTAGCTTAGTTTCCCTCTGGCAGATCCCGAGCAGCCGGGAAAGCAGGCCGACTGGGTGACTGTGAGGAGGAAGCATAGCCTTAAACAGAAGCCCCGTGTACACCGCCAACCCGTTCACATTTCTAACCGTTTTTCCCCACTCGGCGACACACCCACCAAGGATCAAACTCTGGTTATTGGCCACTCTGTTTTGAGAAATGTGAAGTTAGCGACACCAGCAACCATAGTCAATTGTTTTCCGGGTGTCAGGACTGGACGAGGGCAGGACACAAATGCAGGCTCGACAAAAGGAAATATACTTAAAGGGTGGTTTATTCAGGCTTGGGATCGATAACAGCAAGGCAGTCCATGGAGCAAAAGTACTTGACAAGGATTAAGCTGAAGACGTGGTCCAAAGAACAAGCAAGGTCAAAACATGAGCAAACAGGTATGTCGGAGCAGAGGCAAAAAACAGGATCCAGAACACAAAACAGAGTCCAAAAACAAGGCTTGGCAAAACAAGAACGAAACAAGAGGCTGGTACGTGAGTGAATCAACGAACGAGCGGGGAAGAAGTGAACAGACGCAGGTTAAATAGGGACAGGTGTTAATCAGGAAATGAGGTGCACGTGGAGGAGGAAAGGCCTGGAAAGGGGGGCGTGGTCAGGTGACAGCTAAGAGGCCAATGATGCAGAAGGGCGGTGACAAATGGGCAAGAGAATGACAGATGAAGGGGCGTGGCTGACTGAGAGGACAAAGTGCAGGTGCGGAACTGAGAGTGCAGTGATCTGGAAAAAACTGTGGAAACAATGAGAGACTGACAAGCAGGAGCAAGAGAAAGGTGATCAGATACAAACATGACAATAAGAGATAGTACAATGAACACCACCCTAACTTGAACAAAACTGAAAAGCATACAAGAACGCGATAAGTGAATCATGGGAAATAATACAATAAACCTACTTAGAACAGACAGAAGAACTACAAGAAAACAAAACTGAAAACCAAAACCAGAAATACCCAAATACTTAACAGAAGAGAGAACAGTAACATAAGCAAACAACCACTAAATGCTGAAACATAAAAACAGACTGAATAAACTAGAATGGAACTAAAACATAGCTGTAAAGTAACAAAGAAAGAAAGTGACAAAGCAATGAGAACATTGAATAAACGTGAAGAAAGAGGCAATAACAAAACAAGACTAAAACATAACTGAGGTGAAAAGTAACAAAGGAAGAAGGTGACAAAGCAAAAATCAGAACATGGAAAAAAAACCCCACATGAAGAAAAAGGTAATTAACAAAACGAGGCTGATGCCAAAGGAACAGAACTAAATGAAGAAGGGCCATATGGGCTGAAGCCTGGAAACGGCCGGGACAAGACACCGGGGGCCAGAGCAGGCGACATTGAAGGAAATTTGAAACTGCTGGCTAAGGCTAAGCGTAAATTTGGTAAGATTGTAATTCACGTCGGCAGTAGTGACACCTGGTTACGCCAATCGGAGGTCACTAAAATTAACATTGAATCGGTGTGTAACTTTGCAAAAACAATGTCGGACTCTGTTGTTTTCTCTGGGCCCCTCCCCAATCGGACCGGGAGTGACATGTTTAGCCGCATGTTCTCCTTGAATTGCTGGCTGTCTGAGTGGTGTCCAAAAAATGAGGTGAGCTTCATAGATAATTGGCAAAGCTTCTGGGGAAAACCTGGTCTTGTTAGGAGAGACGGCATCCATCCCACTTTAGATGGAGCAGCTCTCATTTCTAGAAATCTGGCCAATTTTCTTAAATCCTCCAAACCGTGACTATCCAGGGTTGGGACCAGGAAGCAGAGTTGTAGTCTTACACACCTCTCTGCAGCTTCTCTCCCCCTGCCATCCCCTCATTACCCCATCCCTGTAGAGACGGTGCCTGCTCCCAGACCACCAATAACCAGCAAAAATCTATTTAAGCATAAAAATTCAAAAAGAAAAAATAATATAGCACCTTCAACTGCACCACAGACTAAAACAGTTAAATGTGGTCTATTAAACATTAGGTCTCTCTCTTCTAAGTCCCTGTTAGTAAATGATATAATAATTGATCAACATATTGATTTATTCTGCCTTACAGAAACCTGGTTACAGCAGGATGAATATGTTAGTTTAAATGAGTCACAACCCCCGAGTCACACTAACTGTCAGAACGCTCGTAGCACGGGCCGAGGCGGAGGATTAGCAGCAATCTTCCATTCCAGCTTATTAATTAATCAAAAACCCAGACAGAGCTTTAATTCATTTGAAAGCTTGACTCTTAGTCTTGTCCCTCCAAATTGGAAGTCCCAAAAACCAGTTTTATTTGTTATTATCTATCGTCCACCTGGTCGTTACTGTGAGTTTCTCTGTGAATTTTCAGACCTTTTGTCCTGACTTAGTGCTTAGCTCAGATAAGATAATTATAGTGGGTGATTTTAACATCCACACAGATGCTGAGAATGACAGCCTCAACACTGCATTTAATCTTTTATTAGACTCAATTGGCTTTGCTCAAAATGTAAATGAGTCCACCCACCACTTTAATCATATCTTAGATCTTGTTCTGACTTATGGTATGGAAATTGAAGACTTAACAGTATTCCCTGAAAACTCCCTTCTGTCTGATCATTTCTTAATAACATTTACATTTACTCTGAAGGACTACCCAGCAGTGGGGAATAAGTTTCATTACACTAGAAGTCTTTCAGAAAGTGCTGTAACTAGGTTTAAGGATATGATTCCTTCTTTATGTTCTCTAATGCCATATACCAACACAGTGCAGAGTAGCTACCTAAACTCTGTAAGTGAGATAGAGTATCTCGTCAATAGTTTTACATCCTCATTGAAGACAACTTTGGATGCTGTAGCTCCTCTGAAAAAGAGCTTTAAATCAGAAGTGTCTGTCTCCATGGTATAACTCACAAACTCGCAACTTAAAGCAGATAACCCGTAAGTTGGAGAGGAAATGGCGTCTCACTAATTTAGAAGATCTTCACTTAGCCTGGAAAAAGAGTCTGTAGCTCTATAAAAAAGCCCTCCGTAAAGCTAGGACATCTTACTACTCATCACTAATTGAAGAAAATAAGAACAACCCCAGTGTTGTGTGGGTCGCTGAAGAGTAGGTACTGCTGGCCCACCACCACCAGATGGCGCCCTGCTTGGAGTGCGGGCTTCAAGCACGAGAGGGCGCCGGACCCACTGGGAGTGACAGCTGTCACTCTTCATCAGCACCAGCTGTCACTCAGTCAATTCATCACCATCTCCATAAAGGCCGGACTGCAACTCCACCTCCTCGCCGAGAAATCAACTACCATTCAGGTAACTTCTCTGCTGACTTACATTATGTAATAATCTGAACTTCTTTGCAGCCGTTTTCCTGTGGTGTGTCCTTATCTGTGGGATTGGCGTTTGGTGTGGACTGCGACGGCTTCGCCTCACACCCCAAACCAGATAAGTCGTTAAACAGGAGCTGCACAAGTGTGTGATTGGAGGTGGAGGTGTTCCCTCCTTAAAGAACACAGACTGTGGGATTACTGAGTGTGCGAACTCACACTCATCAATACTGTTTCTGTTCTCTGCCAGCAGTACCGGGTCTGACTGCTGAAGACAGTGGCCACCTGGGCGCAGTGCTTGGCTGCTCCGCTGTTCTTCAGGTCCGTTGGTGGTGGAAGCTGTGTGGGATCCGGCTCTTCTCTCGCCAGGCGTCTTCTATCTTCGAGCCTGCCCACACGTCACCTTGTGTACAATTGACATTCCACCATATTGTTTTTGTCTGTACTTCGTTGTGCGATTCACAACATTAAATTGTTACTTTTTGGCTTATCCATTGTCCGTTCATTAACGCCCCCTGTTGTGGGTCCGTGTCACGACACTTTCACAACACCAGGTTTCTTTTCAGCACTGTAGCCAGGCTGACAAAGAGTCAGAGCTCTATTGAGCCAAGTATTCCGTTAATTTTAACTAGTAATGACTTCATGACTTTCTTTGTTAATAAAATTTTAACTATTAGAGAAAAAATTACTCATAACCATCCCAAAGACGTATTGTTATCTTTGGCTGCTTTCAGTGATGCCGGTATTTGGTTAGACTCTTTCTCTCCGATTGTTCTGAGTTATTTTCATTAGTTACTTTCTCCAAACCACCAACATGTCTATTAGACCCCATTCCTACCAGGCTGCTCAAGGAAGCCCTACCATTAATTAATGCTTCGATCTTAAATATGATCAATCTATCTTTATTAGTTGGCCATGTACCACAGGCTTTTATGGTGGCAGTAATTAAACCATTACTTAAAAAGCCATCAATTGACCCAGCTATCTTAGCTAATTATAGGCCAATCTCCAACCTTCCTTTTCTCTCAAAAATTCTTGAAAGGGTAGTTGTAAAACAGCTAACTGATCATCTGCAGAGGAATGGTCTATTTGAAGAGTTTCAGTCAGGTTTTAGAATTCATCATAGTACAGAAACAACATTAGTGAAGGTTACAAATGATCTTCTTATGGCCTCAGACAGTGGACTCACCTCTGTGCTTGTTCTGTTAGACCTCAGTGCTGCTTTTGATACTGTTGACCATAAAATTTTATTACAGAGATTAGAGCATGCCATAGGTATTAAAGGCACTGCGCTGCGGTGGTTTGAATCATATTTGTCTAATAGATTACAATTTGTTCATGTAAATGGGGAATCTTCTTCACAGACTAAGGTTAATTATGGAGTTCCACAAGGTTCTGTGCTAGGACCAATTTTATTCACTTTATACGTTTCCCTTAGGCAGTATTATTAGACGGCATTGCTTAAATTTTCATTGTTACTCAGATGATACCCAGCTTTATCTATCCATGAAGCCAGAGGACACACACCAATTAGCTAAACTGCAGGATTGTCTTACAGACATAAAGACATGGATGACCTCTAATTTCCTGCTTTTAAACTCAGATTAAACTGAAGTTATTGTACTTGGCCCCACAAATCTTAGAAACATGGTGTCTAACCAGATCCTTACTCTGGATGGCATTACCCTGACCTCCAGTAATACTGTGAGAAATCTTGGAGTCATTTTTGATCAGGATATGTCCTTCAATGCGCATATTAAACAAATATGTAGGACTGCTTTTTTGCATTTGCGCAATATCTCTAAAATTAGAAAGGTCTTGTCTCAGAGTGATGCTGAAAAACTAATTCATGCATTTATTGCCTCTAGGCTGGACTATTGTAATTCATTATTATCAGGTTGTCCTAAAAGTTCCCTGAAAAGACTTCAGTTAATTCAAAATGCTGCAGCTAGAGTACTGACGGGGACTAGAAGGAGAGAGCATATCTCACCCATATTGGCCTCTCTTCATTGGCTTCCTGTTAATTCTAGAATAGAATTTAAAATTCTTCTTCTTACTTATAAGGTTTTGAATAATATAAAAAAATTGATTGATTGATAAAACTGCACCTTTTGAATAATCAGGTCCCTTCTTATCTTAGGGACCTCATAGTACCATATCACCCCAATAGAGCGCTTCGCTCTCAGACTGCAGGCTTACTTGTAGTTCCTAGGGTTTGTAAGAGTAGAATGGGAGGCAGAGCCTTCAGCTTTCAGGCTCCTCTCCTGTGGAACCAGCTCCCAATTCAGATCAGGGAGACAGACACCCTTTCTACTTTTAAGATTAGGCTTAAAACTTTCCTTTTTGCTAAAGCTTATAGTTAGGACTGGATCAGGTGACCCTGAACCATCCCTTAGTTATGCTGCTATAGACTTAGACTGCTGGGGGTGTTTCTTTCTCTTTTTGCTCTGTATGCACCACTCTGCATTTAATCATTAGTGATCGATCTCTGCTCCCCTCCACAGCATGTCTTTTTCCTGGTTCTCTCCCTCAGTCCCAACCAGTCCCAGCAGAAGACTGCCCCTCCCTGAGCCTGGTTCTGCTGGAGGTTTCTTCCTGTTAAAAGGGAGTTTTTCCTTCCCACTGTCACCAAGTGCTTGCTCACAGGGGGTCGTTTTGACCGTTGGGGTTTTTACGTAATTATTGTATGGCCTTGCCTTACAATATAAAGCGCCTTGGGGCAAC
Organism: Thalassophryne amazonica; assembly: GCF_902500255.1. NCBI lineage: Eukaryota > Metazoa > Chordata > Actinopteri > Batrachoidiformes > Batrachoididae > Thalassophryne > Thalassophryne amazonica. Next base: position 109,851,351 of record NC_047113.1, read on the forward strand.
TGTTTGTTGTGATTTGGCGCTATATAAATAAAATTGATTGATTGATTGATTGATTGATAATGCAAATCACAAAATGACTGACACACATCTAAAATGTCCTTGTAGTTATCTGATCTTAACCTAACAGCCTTTCAAAATAACTGACACAAAAAATGTCCTTGTATTTGGTGAAACTATCTGATCTTTTTACAACTGTCTAATTGATAAAACCATCTCATCTCTTTATAGATGTTTAATTGATAAAACCAATCAGCATGATGGAACACTCTGTTTTATTGTGTGACACTACATTACAGACATAAACACACACTATAAGATTTGTACATAACAACCTTGATCGCAACATGAACAAAGCCCATCTATTTTCACCTCACTTTGCAGCCATCTCACATAGACACTGATTCAAGCCAGGTTAAGGACCGCCCATATGGGGGTGGCTTAGGCTGAAGGAACAAAAGGTAGCGTAGCGAGGAAATCTGGATTCTTTGTCCCAGGTGTGTTTGCAAGCGACCTGGTGAAAAGATCCCAGCGCTGAGATGATTTCTCTGTATCAGTGTAACAACTCTTTACAATGCAACATCTAAACTTTGAAGTCTGTTTCCTGTCCAATTCTTTGAAGATCACTCACTGTGATAAAAGAACCTAACACAGGTATTATACCAAAGCGGCTGATTACTTATGCAACCCATCATCTTGGCTTTTATATTTTTAATTAATTTATAGCAAGTTGTAGAGATTTACTTCCATTTTGAGTCTAAGGAAGATAATTTTAGAAATTTATATACAGAGAAGCCTGATTCACTGTTTGTATTTGAAGTGCCATAAACAAATTAAATTGTATTGAAATAGCAAGAGGCTGAATACTTTTGCAAGCCATCGTAATGCTGACAAATTATACTGTATTTGTTGTCTTTCCGATGCCTGATTCTGTTGTTTTTCTCTCTGTTTGAGGTGCGGCTCCATCCAGAGATGAGTGTCGTGTCTGTTTCTGAAACCCTCCCGTCCTGTGCACTGGTGGTATGCATTCAGGACTGAGTGGCTGAGTATTAGGACCTCACCCTGAACACCTGAGGCTTGTTTTCACGTGCAGGTCATGAGGACTCACAGCTGTGGTGTATTTTGTCTTAATCAGAGATTGCTGCATTTAAACCTTGAATGCACAGTGTGTGATTGCCAAAGACTCGACCTTGTGAGCAGACGTGTGAGATCGACGTCAGGAGAACAATCTCACCATTACGGACGCAGAGACCGCTCCAGGTTTGACGCCACAGTCTGTGAAGGAGGATTGGGTGAGGTCTCACGCTCTTCAGCACACTTCCTGAGGTAATTTGGTTTTGGTGACTTTTATGAAGTAATGACAGTGGATTTGGTGTCCCTCACACCTTGTGCTATTGAGCTGTCACGTTATGCTAATTGTCTAATCAGCTTCTGCTGTAGTGGAGATTTGAACTGAGTTGTTCATGCCTGCAGGGTGAGAAGCTGATATATATTTGAGCCAGGAAGTGTTTGCTGATTGTGTGCACCTTTGAGCTGTGTCTCTCTGGGTGGAGAGTGTTGGACTCACCTCATGATTTCTTTCTTCACAGACTCGGTTTGTCGCGGCCACCTGGGGTGGTGTCGGCGGGGTCCCTGGGTCCGAACTGCTGTGGCTCCGGACCGTTTGCGCTGCTGAGAGCGCGCCGTGTTTTCACCTCACCAGACTGCGGACATTTTTGGTTGTTTATCACTGCACTTATTATGATTATTAAATTCTGTTATCTTTTGAACCGTGCTCTGCTTATTTCGTGCTGGGTCCTGTCCAACGCTGGGTCGGTGCTCCGACCGCATCTGACACATAACATTATGGACAGACCTCGTATATAGTGTGCCGCTCATCAGCCGCTTATACATTCCAGGTGTGCGGCAGAGATGAGCAGTAAGGAGCAGCCGGTGTAGAACTCACCAGATGGCGCCATCTGGAGGAAAAACTCACACGACAACAGGTTTAAAAACAGAATAAAAACCAGGGATCAAGGGGGGCAACCATGACAAAATGAGAGCTTCTTCTCAGTCTCATTTTAATCATTAAAGCAAAAGTATTGGTAAGATGAGAAAACTATAATCCACAGTCTGTCACATGGATGAGAATATGGTGTTGTTACTATCACCACAGTGGATTAGTGGTTAGCACCGTTGCCTCACAGTGAGAAGGTCGTGGATTCAATTCCCGTGGCTTTTCTGTGTGGAGTTTGCATGTTCTCCCCGTGTTTGCGTGTGTTTCCTCCGGGTGCTCCGGTTTCCTCCCACATCCAAAGACATGCGGGTTTGGTGGATTGGTCTGTTTAAATTGTCCGAGGGGTGTGTGTGAGTGTGTCTGTGTTTGTTTGTCTGTTTGTGGCCCTGCGTCCTGTCCTGGGTGTACCCCGCCTCACGCTCTATGACTGCTGGGATAGGCTGCAGCCCCCCGCGACCCTTAATTGGACTAAGCAGTAGAAGATGAATGAATGAATGTTGTTACTATTCCATAATAATCACATATTGAGCGGTGGAGCCGCTTCTCTTTCCATGACAAAAACTCCTGTAACAGTGACATGGGCCATTCATTTTTAAACTGGACACTGTCTTGATCCAGTATGTCATCTGACTAGCACAGGAATTGTGAAAAGACATGGACATCAGCACTTTATCGGCACATTAAGACGGACGTGCGGAGGAGTTCCGCGCGTCGCGGTGCAGCCATTCAGCGCAAAGAAACGCCGTGATGAAGCCTCACAGGACATGTTCTGGCATGTCCAGCTCATGCACAATCACAATCGGATAGTCACACGACTGGAAAGCAACCGGAATCCGTCTGAAATCCACCTGAAAGCCGTCCTGTGAGACCAACACCGAGGTGGTTTTGTCCCGCGTAATGAACGGCTCCGTGGCGCGTCCCTCCGCTTTTCTTTCCATGAAAAAAACTCCTGTAACAGTGGAATGTGCCGAAAAAGTGCTGATGTCCACATCTTCTGCCTTTTTGTGAAAGTCAGACGAGGTCCCGGATCAACAAAGCCTTCACGTTGGAAATGATCTGGTTGTTTCAGCGGGGTGTCAGCCTGTCAATGGGGGCTGGGAGCGCGCCGCGCTCTCAGCAGTTGTGGGCAGTCCTTAAAGCGGCAGTAACACTCCTTAATCTGTATAATCCCCATAAAATCGTCCCTGAAAGCCATATTAAGCCATATTTTTCGAACGGTGTCCACCTGGAGGTCTCTCACAGTTTCTGGAAAAAAATTGATGCAGCAAAGCTCCAAATCGTTCAGACATTTATTCGCAATAAAAATCCACCGAGAGGGTGGACCACTCCTCACTCAAAGCCTGCTCACAGGCGAATGACGCAACCGACAGGCATGAAAAAGCTCACGCATGCGCACGAGGGTTCAAGCTTGTCTGACGCAATCACACGTGATTCAAATCCATATGGTTTTTTAAAAAAAATAATAAGGTCGGATACTTTTCTAATAGACCTCGTATGCCATTTTTAGGTTCATGCTGACCAGCATATTACATTTTATCTGTCCAGAAAAGGATAATAAATGCTAATGATTAATGCTACAGTGATTTGTCCTCCAGACACATGAAGTCATACCTGTTATCCTCATGACACTGCTGTCAGTCCTCTTTATCTTCTCCGGTGGTCTGTTATATCCCAGCCATAAACTAAGACGTTCCTCTGTGGATTTTTTGTCAACAAAGTGGAAAGAGCACACACATAATGTTTTAGGTGGTCTTTTCAAGTTTAATTTTTTTCAGCCACATCCTTCTGGGTTCGTCATCCTTTGGTCAGCGGTGGAACCTATTTTCGTCCAGCTGCATGTTAAAAACATTGCTGTTGTAGCCGCAGATTTAACTTCCTCTGGTTGTTAGTACAACCGCGATCAGTGCATGTTCCCGAGCTGCGCAAGGACAAATTTAAATGCTACAATTGCCGATCATCATGTGCTGCCTTGAGCAGGGGGACCCTGCTGCCCTGCAGGATTTTAAACCATGACAGCATCATGTGCTACTAATGTAATCTTTGTGACTGTGGTCCCAGCTCTCTTCAGGTCATTGACCAGGTCCTCCCGTGTAGTTCTGTGCTTTCTCAGAATCATCCTTACCCCACAAAGTGAGAGCTTGCATGGAATCCCAGACCGAGGAAGATTGACAGTCATTTTGTGTTTCTTCCACTTTCTAATAAATAATCATAACAGTTGTTGTCTTCTACCAAGCTGCTTGCCTGTTGTCCTGTAGTCCATCCCAGCCTTGTGCAGGTCTACAGTTTTGTCCCTGGTGTCCTTAGACAGCTCTTTGGTCTTGGCTATGGTGGACAGGTTGGAGTGTGATTGATTGAGTGTGTGAACAGGTGTCTTTTATACAGGTAACAAGTTCAAACAGGTGCAATTAATACAGGTAAAGAGTGCAGAATAAGAGGGCTTCTTAAAGAAAAATGAACAGGTCTGTGAGAGCCAGAATTCTTGCTGATTGGCAGGTGTTCAAATACTTATTTGCAGCAGTAACATACAAATAAATTCTTACAAAATCATACATTGTGATTTCCGTTTTTTTTTTTTTTTTTTTTTTTTAGATTATGTCTCTCACAGCGGGCATGCACCTAACATGAAATTTTCAGATCGCCTCCATGATTTCTAAATGGGAGAACTTGCAAAATTACAGGGTGTTCAAATACTTCAAATCCTCACTGTAGGTTAAAAAGGATTTGCAAATCATTGTATTCTATTTTTAGCTACATTTTACACAACGTCCAAACTTCATTGGAATTGGGGTTGTAAATAAATCACCAGGTGTGTGTTCCTAGGGTGAAGAAGAAGTCAGCCAGCGGGTCAAAGAGCCTTCTCTTATCGTGCACTCACTCTATGGAACAGTCTCCCTACGACTGCGAGGCAGTCAGATTCTGTGGACATTTTTATGTCAAGACTAAAAATACGATGTCTGTTAGAAAAGTATCCGACCTTATCATTTTTTTAAAAACCATATGGCTTTGAATCACGTGTGATTACATCAATCAACTCAATCAACTTTTTTCTTATATAGCGCCAAATCACAACAAACAGTTGCCCCAAGGCGCTCCATATTGTAAGGCAAGGCCATACAATAATTATGAAAAACCCCAATGGTCAAAACGACCCCCTATGAGCAAGCACTTGGCCACAGTGGGAAGGAAAAACTCCCTTTTAACAGGAAGAAACCTCCAGCAGAACCAGGCTCAGGGAGGGGCAGTCTTCTGCTGAGACTGGTTGGGGCTGAGGGAAAAAAAACAGGAAAAAGACATGCCGTGAAGGGGGGCAGAGATCGATCACTAATGATTAAATGCAGAGTGATGCATACGGAGCAAAAAGAGAAAGAAACAGTGCATCATGGGAACCCCCCCACAATCTACGTCTAAAGCAGCATAACCAAGGGATGGTTATGAGTAATTTTTTCTCTAATAGTCAAAATTTTGTTAGCAAAGAAAGTCATGAAGTCATTACTAGTTAAAGTTAATGGAATACTCAGCTCAATAGAGCTCTGACTCTTTGTCAGCCTGGCTACAGTGCTGAAAAGAAACCTGAGGTTATTCTTATTTTCTTCAATTAGTGATGAGTAGAAAGATGTCCTAGCTTTAAAGGAGGGCTTTTTTTTATAGAGCAACAAACTCTTTTTCCAGGCTAAGTGAAGATCTTCTAAATTAGTGAGACGCCATTTCCTCTCCAACTTACGGGTTATCTGCTTTAAGCTACGAGTTTGTGAGTTATACCACGGAGTCAGACACTTCTGATTTAAAGCTCTCTTTTTCAGAGGAGCTACAGCATCCAAGTTGTCTTCAAAGAGGATGTAAAACTATTGACGAGATACTCTAACTCCCTTACAGAGTTTAGGTAGCTACTCTGCTCTGTGTTGGTATATGACATTAGAGAACATAAAGAAGGAATCATATCCTTAAACCTAGTTACATCAGCCAAGCTTGAACCCTCGTGGGCATGCAAGAGTTTTTTCACGCCTGTCGGTGACATCATTCGCCTGTGAGCAAGCCTTGTGGAAGGAGTGGTCCAGCCCCCTCGTCAGAATTCCTTTGTCTGAGAAGTTGCTGAGAGACTGGCGCTGTGCTTGATCAAAATTTTTTCAAAAACTGTGAGGCACATCCGAGTGGACACCATTTGAGAAATTCAGCTGGTTTTCTGTGAAAATTTTAACGGCTGATGAGAGATTTTGGATTGTTTCTATCGCTGTAAGGACTTCCCATGGAGCGGGACGTCGTGCAGTGCTCCGAGGCGACGTCGTCATCCTGTTTCAAGCTGAAAACTTCCAAATTAAGCCTCTGTTTATCTGGACATTCCACTGTTAAAGGAGATTTTTTTAATGAAAGACGTGCGGACGGATTGGCGCGTGCACGGCTCGCCCGCCACAGGAAAAACACTTCCGTTGATAGCCTTAAGGACAAGTTGGAACATGCCCTGCTGTTAAACAATTTCTTAGATACTCACTCAACTGAAAGCCACCAAAAGCCACCTGGATTTTACAAATGGTTATCAACACAGAGGTGTTTTTTAAAAAATAAAACTGTCGGTTTCTTTTCTAATAGACCTCGTATATCCTTACTTCCTTTCTCATGAATAGTTTTTTTTTTTAAACTGTTTTATTCTTTTACTTGTGTCTTTTAATTGTGTATTTGAATCTTTTAATTTACTCACTTATTTTAAATTTGATTTTGAACTGTTTTGTGTGAGGTGCCTTGAGGCAACTTTTGTTTTGATTTGGCAAGTTATAAATTGATTAAATTAATGTTTTTGTCTGTGTATATGTGGTCCTGCAGTGGACCGGTGTCCTGTCCAGGGTGAACCCTGCCTTTTGCCCAGTGATGACTGAGATAGGCTCCAGCCCCCTGGCCCTTAATTGGAGTAAGTGGGTATAGAAAAAAGAAAGGATGGATGGTACATCATGAGGGATCCCTCTCATCCTGGACTCTTCCTGTCCTCCCCCTCCCCTCTGAGAAAAGGTATTTACATTGATACCTCACATTCACCCTATTACTTACACATACACACACACACACACACACACACACACACTGATGTCAGTGTGCTGCCATGTAAGGTGTTCAAATGCACACACACACAAATGCGATTAAGCTCCATCCTCGAGACCATCAGCTGTCATAACTTGATGTTTTGTGTCCATCTTACAGCTCTAAATTGGTACAGTTGCCTGTAATCACGTCAGCCTTACTTGTTGTAATCAGGTCTGTGTGTTTGTTTCCTGTCCTCAGTAAAGAGAATCTACTACTTTCAATCATCTAATAAAGTGCGTGAAATAATCCAGACTGAAATAATCATGTGCGTCTTTTGGGCAGAATGCCATCTTTCCATTAATGTTTTCACAGTCATCGGCTCTTTACCAAGCATTTAAAACACACAACCAATAATACGGAGATGCTCTCAGGGCTCTTACTGCTTTTTGTCGCTGTTGTTGGGCAAAGCAGGTTTTTGCTATCAAAGGTATGGATCCCATGAATATCAAGATTAGAAATTAAACATGATTAACAGTTCATTTCAGCTGTACTTCTTTGAGAGTCGATTATAACTGCTATTAATTTCAGCATCGACCGCTGGGTAATATCTTCTCTAACTGTTTCCTTTGAGGGTTTAATCCTCAAAACTTGTGGGGATTATTTAATTGGATTCCGTGCTTTGTGTATTACAGTTAATTTGTAATGGTGCCATGAGGCCTGAGGTTTAATGTGCATCACCATCATGGGCTCTTAAAGCTTTTAATATTTAATAACAGCTCATCAAAAACAAATCAAGGCTGCTTTTTATTTCTATAAAAGTTATCCTGCTTTTTAAAGTGAAAGTTCAAACCCATCTGTGTAGAACTGCAATGACCTGACAGACGGCAGGCACAGCTCACTGCTCAAATACACCATTTGTTATGTGAATACACATCTAACAGCATCTCAAAACACAACCTGAAATAAAAAACAACACACCACCACTCCTAAGTCCCACCCACAATTCATAGCAAATGGACTTACATGCTTATAATGAAAACCCCACCCACAATTCAGCCATGGAAAACCGGCAGAAACCCACACCAATTGCTCATGAGGCAGGCAACCGTATGTTATAGAAACACCATCAACACTTTCTGGGGAAATGGATCTATGGAATAGCAAAGGGCACCACGACCCAAGGAACTTGACAATACTTCCAAGAGAATGAAAAGGCATCACAGGAACTGGGAAGGTGATTAACCAAACCCGGTGTAAGAAAAACAGCACCAAGGGAAACCAACCCACCCACAAAATCCATTGGGGAATGGAAGAACCGATGACAGTAACAGGAAACCTAACCCACGGAAACATTAAATAAACTAAATGTGAGAACCAAAAAGAAGGCCAAATCTGAAGACAAATAATGAAACAATAGACCAATGACTAAATAAACAAACAAATGGCGAAACAGGCTGAGGGATAATCTTGCTTTGTCAAGAAATGAGAAAAAGAAATAAGCCAACAAAGTGAACGGCAAAAGGAGTCAAAAAATGATTTAGTAACATGGCTCTGAGAGGAGCTGAAGTGCATGATAATGGACTGAAAGAAACAAAAAACTTCATGAAACGGACGGAGAAAGTCGACAAAAAGGAACAAACCAACAAAAGAACTATAAAGAATAACCATCTGTTTTAGCAAAGCTTGCAAACTGTGAAAAAAACAGTGGAATATATTCAGGACATAATCAAAAATAAAGGTTTTCAAAAAGGAGTTAGGTGAGAAATGGGTCAACCCACAAAATGGGAGGTGGATCTGTTTCAAACTAAAATGTGAACATAGCATGATACTGAAAAACAAAGTAAAAGGCATTATTAGCACCCCCTTAGTGACCACAAACTGAGGAAACTCAAACGCACATTGACTGGAGAGACTAAACCGATTTCCAGGCAGACATGACATGAGGAGAGCTACGTACTGAAACATTACTAAGCAAAGAATTAACAAAAGGGTCCTACCAGCAGTGTCTTCAGCATTCCTTTTCAGGAAAGGTACTGTCAGTCGAGTGGTCAGAGCAGGTGCTGGTGACTCGGGAAACGAGTGCGATCTGGATGTTTGCGACGGCGTGCGCGCCGTCGAGCACTGTAGTATGGTGTCTTCCTCCAGTTTAGTAGGTGGAGGCGAATTCGAGGGTGATTCTTTGGGAGTGGGCCCAGCTGTGGGTCGAGGTGAGGTGAACGTCATTAGAGTTCTGACTGGTGGTTTGGTCGATAAGGCTTCTGCTAATGAGCTGGCGGGAAGCGCTGGTGAAAACAGCTGTTCTGCGCCTTGTGGCAAGCATGCAGCACGATCAATGGCTGAAGGCTCAGGCAGAGAGAGATCCGCTTTAGCGTGCGGTGGTGGCATGATGATCTCTACAGGAGCTTCAGACTGCGAGGATGTCTCCACTTGGTCTGGAGATGGGCACGCCGAGGAATTCCCCATAGGTGCCGCCAAGCGCGAAGGTGATGTTCATCTTCCCGATGGCTCCAATGACATCATCATCGTGGAGAAGTTGGGCAAAGGTCGCACTTCACAGTAAGCAGCATGGATGCAAGCGGGATTCTGATGCAGTACTTTAGGTGTGCAGATCATCCTCGGGGCAGGAACTGGAGTATGACGAGGCATAGGCGGAGTCGGAATTGCGACCGGCCAATGCGCCTGTGCTTCCGACTGATGTGGCCCGGCCGGCGGTCGTGGGAATATGCGTCGTGGCGCCGCAATAGGCAGCTGGCTGGGCATAGTTGGTGTTGCTACAGGTGACAGCCGAGTTTCAGACGCTGACGAACCAGGAAATGAGACAGCTGCGTCTGAGAGGGTGATGAAAAGAGGCGGGGTTGAGCATGCCTCACATAGATCCGATTCAAACAAAAAATCCATTGGATCTTCAATATACGGTGGAAGCTGATCTTTCAAAAACAGTGTTTTAATGTTCAATAATTCTGGATAAGCAGACACTATATCAGGCTCCGCCTGCAGTATTTGATCTACTGCCTCGAACACCTGTTGCCTGTGCCACTGATCAGGATGATCCAAAAATTCAAAATATAAATCCTGAATCTTGAAAAACACTGTGGCAGTAGTCTGGAGTGCCTGTGCTTCAGTGTCTGAAGACATGTCCTCGTCAACATCCTCGCTAATGTCCTCCCACTCGGAGTCGCTGTCTGACAGCGGAAGACTGGACGGCAGGTGTCGTTCGGGTTGGTCGATCCAAGCTGGGAGTCTCTCAGCAGCAAATAACTCATCCAGACTTTCCAGGTCTGGGAAAAATTGATACAGCCAAGTGTTGGCTTCAACAAGGTTCCAAGCACTATCAAGATAATCAAACTTCTTTTTTGGTGTGAAACAAGAGCGAAAACAATAAAAAAAGAAGCCAATTTCTGAAAAAATGTCCTTAATGGCGGCTAAGTCTGCTGCTGTGATGACAGGAAGTGAGCTCGCTGTGTCCATGTTTGGCCAGATTGTTCTATCAGGCATGGCACAAACCGGGTGGACACAAATGCAATCTCACACGACTGATAGAGTTCAAAAGGTTTAATAAGAGAAACAGGCAGGTGGTCGGTACACAGGGAGTCCAGCAGCAAAGCAAAGGTATCAGAATGGCAAGAGGCTGAGACGTAGTTCAAAAACAGGCACAGGTCAAAAAACATGGTGTACAGGCTATCAGAGGCAAAGCTGCAACAAGGTCAACCAACAAGGCAGAGTCAGAATACAGATACGCAAAAACTGAGCAAGGAACCGGCCTGGAGAGTGTACAGAGACAACAATCTGGCAGTGAGCTGTGAGACTGTGGAGGCTTAAATAACAGGTGGTGTAAACGAAGTGCATGTGCAGACTGATTAGGTAACAAGGTGCATGTGTGGAGGGAAGATTCTAGAAAGGGGTGTGGCTAGTGGACAAAGATTAAACACTGTGCAAGATAGTGAAGGAAGGGAAACACAGAGTGGAGTGATGTAACAGACAAAGACACATGGGCTGGTGGCAAGAGTGTGAGTGAAAGATACGAGGCAGGTACAGTGATGTGAAGCATTTAATCATTAGTGATCGATCTCTGCCCCCCTTCTCGGCATGTCTTTTTCCTGGTTCTTTCCCTCAGCCCCAACCAGTCTCAGCAGAAGACTGCCCCTCCCTGAGCCTGGTTCTGCTGGAGGTTTCTTCCTGTTAAAAGGGAGTTTTTCCTTCCCACTGTGGCCAAGTGCTTGCTCATAGGGGGTCGTTTTGACCGTTGGGGTTTTTCATAATTATTGTATGGCCTTGCCTTACAATGTGGAGCGCCTTGGGGCAACTGTTTGTTGTGATTTGGCGCTATATAAGAAAAAAGTTGATTGATTGATTGATTGAAGTGAACCAAAACAGATGGGCGTGAGGGCAAACAGAACAGAGATCAAACAGAAACAGAGGACTAAGAATAGAGCATGAACAGCAACTAAGAACAGAATAAAATACCATATTGAACAAGACCAAAACTAAGTATGAACATGAGAAAAAAGCGAACCAGTAGATAACATAGAAGATAAATTACATAAGAACTGAATCGGACAATAAACAAACACTAAGACAAAACTGAACTGGAGCTGACTATGATTGAAGAATACAAGCAGATGACAAAACAAATAAAGACTAATAATTAACAGAAAACAAAACCTGACACTACTGCATAACTGATAACACAAATGAGATGATAAACAGAAAATAAACAAACCTAGAGACTACAGAATAAATGATAACCAAAGAATGAATCTGTGATGAAAGTGTAACACAAGGAAAAAGCAATAAATAACTGAATGACTAACTAAATGATAAGATAAAGAATGAAACCAGTAACTAAACAGTAAACAAAGCAAAGCAATAAACACAACCAAACAGAATAACATGATAAAGTACAAACTAATGAAAGAAAAAACCACAACACCCATGCAAAGAGTGAAGCCCTAACCCCTGAGCTGGGGCTGCACATGACACACTCCAAAGCCCAACCCACAATCCATAACAAACAGACCAACGCGCCAACAGTGAAAACCACGGGACCACTCCAAAGCCCAACTAACAATCGATAACAGACAGACCAATGCACCAACAGTGAAAACCACGGGACCACTCCAAAGCCCAACCCACAATCCATAACAAACAGGCCAACACGCCAACAGTGAAAACCACGGGACCACTCCAAAGCCCAACCCACAATCCATAACAAACAGGCCAACGCGCCAACAGTGAAAACCACGGGACCACTCCAAAGCCCAACCCACAATCCATAACAGACAGACCAATGCGTCAACAGTGAAAACCACGGGACCACTCCAAAGCCCAACCCACAATCCATAAGAGACAGACCAACGCGCCAACAGTGAAAACCACGGGACCACTCCAAAGCCCAACCCACAATCCATAACAAGACCTCTTGGTAAGTCCTTGCCGCTGCCAATTTTCTTTTAGGAGGCATACTGGAGCTTCTCTGCAAAAACATCTGGAGCTGGCCACAAGTGAGAGGCCTGCATGCAGCGAGCTAGCGTTTTTATACTGACCACCGCCTATCGGCCGTTTGGAACGCCATTAACCGGGAGGTGACGTTTAGCATGGCGTACTGTCCACTAGCCCCGCCGTTTTGTCTGCCTCTGTCGCCGGTTAAAACGCCTTTGAGGACGCCGATGTGGGCTCTATTGCCGTTTTACACGCCATTGGTTAGGGATACAACGCCGGCCGCCAATTACGGCGGTGTAAACTGCGGCACTACAGGAAGGGGCAGGATGAAATGGCGATTAAAAAGTATCAAACGCCGTTGTTCGTGTTGTCTCCGTCGTCACGCGAATTCTCCGGGAGCGCTCCCGGAATTATTCGACGTTGAATAATTTTTTCGACGATTCCCGGTAAAGCCGGAACTAAGCCACGCCCCCTAGTGCCAATGTTGACAATGGCGTTTGATCCTTAAGACGGCCAAAAACTCTTCCGGGACGCTTCCGGGGGCTCTTACCGTCTATGTGTAAATGGGGCTTTACCCCTTGATGACATTTTTATGGTGAATTCTCAGGGGGAGCATATGTGGCAAGCATTCAACACATAACGAACATTGTGGAAGACCCCATTGTCGCCCAGACCCAAGAAGGCATATATGTCCAAATCAAACATCAAGGTCATGCTGATTGCATTCTTTGACCAGAATGGATTGGTATATCATGAGTTCATGCCTAAGAGAAAGACTGTCAATCAGCACTTCTACCAGCAGGTCTTCAGTCACCTCCATAACTGGGTTCGATGCACGATACATACCCAGGATCCAGTTTTAGTGGAAAACGTACAAGACAGTGGAGTGGAACAGGGAGAGTTAGAAAACATGCAGGAAAGGGGCCCTTCAGGAACAGGGTTGGGCACAGCTGGTGAAAAGGATCTTACTGCGTGGGCTCAGGAACACCATTGTCAGTTAACACAGTTTGTTGCTACATCTTACAAGTGCAAGTGCAAGCAAAACTCTACCATGCAAAGTGAAAGTCATACATCAACAACATTCAGAAACATACAACCCCTGGCAAAAATTATGGAATCACCGGCCTCGGAGGATGTTCATTCAGTTGTTTAATTTTGTAGAAAAAAAGCAGATCACAGACATGACACAAAACTAAAGTCATTTCAAATGGCAACTTTCTGGCTTTAAGAAACACTATAAGAAATCAAGAAAAAAAGATTGTGGCAGTCAGTAACGGTTACTTTTTTAGACCAAGCAGAGGAAAAAAATATGGAATCACTCAATTCTGAGGAAAAAATTATGGAATCACCCTGTAAATTTTCATCCCCAAAACTAACACCTGCATCATATCAGATCTGCTCATTAGTCTGCATCTAAAAAGGAGTGAACACACCTTGGAGAGCTGTTGCACCAAGTGGACTGACATGAATCATGGCTCCAACATGAGAGATGTCAATTGAAACAAAGGAGAGGATTATCAAACTCTTAAAAGAGAGTAAATCATCACGCAATGTTGCAAAAGATGGTGGTTGTTCACAGTCAGCTGTGTCTAAACTCTGGACCAAATACAAACAACATGGGAAGGTTGTTAAAGGCAAACATACTGGTAGACCAAGGAAGACATCAAAGCATCAAGACAGAAAACTTAAAGCAATATGTCTCAAAAATCGAAAAATGTACAACAAAACAAATGAGGAACAAATGGGAGGAAACTGGAGTCAACGTCTGTGACCGAACTGTAAGAAACCGCCTAAAGGAAATGGGATTTACATACAGAAAAGCTAAATGAAAGGCATCATTAACACCTAAACAGAAAAAAACAAGGTTACAATGGGCTAAGGAAAAGCAATTGTGGACTGTGGATGACTGGATGAAAGTCATATTCAGTGATGAATCTCGAATCTGCATTGGGCAAGGTGATGATGCTGGAACTTTTGTTTGGTGCCTTTCCACTGAGATTTATAAAGATGACTGCCTGAAGAGAACATGTAAATTTCCACAGTCATTGATGATATGGGGCTGCATGTCAGGTAAAGGCACTGGGGAGATGGCTGTCATTACATCATCAATAAATGCACAAGTTTATGTTGATATTTTGGACAATTGAAAGGATGTTTGGGGATGATGAAATCATTTTTCAAGATGATAATGCATCTTGCCATAGAGCAAAAACTGCAAAAACATTCCTTGCAAAAAGACACATAGGGTCAGTGTCAATGAGCAGATCTGATTTGATGCAGGTGTTAATTTGGGGGATGAAAATTTACAGGGTGATTCCATAATTGTTTCCTCAGAATTGAGTGATTCCATATTTTTTTCCTCTGCTTGGTCTAAAAAAGTAACTGTTACTGACTGCCACAATCTTTTTTTCTTGATTTCTTATAGTGTTTCTTAAAGCCAGAAAGTTGCCATTTGAAATGACTTTAGTTTTGTGTCATGTCTGTGATCTGCTTTTTTTCTACAAAATTAAACAACTGAATGAACATCCTCTGAGGCCGGTGATTCCATAATTTTTGCCAGGGGTTGTATATATATATATATATATATATATATATATACAGCGAGAAGGTCATGGGTCCGATTCCCACCTGTGGCCTTTCTGTGTGGAGTTTGTGTGTTCTCCCTGTGTTTGCATGAGTTCTCTCTGGGTGCTCTGGCTTACTCCCAATCCACGTCAGGATCCATGTCAGGATTTGAGTTTGGTTTGCTTTTATTTCTTTGTTTTGTTTTTCGGTTACTTTCTGTTTGTTATCTTGCTGGGGATTTTCCTGATTGGGTCTGTCTGTCCCTTTCTCTCTTGTCTGTCTCTGCTGGCTCTTGGTGGTGGGTGTTTCCCTCTCTCTGGCCACACACCCCTTTCTGGTGCGATCCACGCACACCTGCTTCCAATCAGCACCTCATCACCTGGGTTTATTTAAGCTCCTCTCTTAGCCTTATTCCTTTGCCAGATTGATGCACCTAGTGCCTTCTCTCCAGCTCTGTTTTGTGTATTCTCGACCTGCTTGCCTCACTTGTGTTATGACTACCTGCCTGTATCCTCGACCATGCCTTTGCCTGATGTTTTTGGTGTTGTTACTCTTGTTGGACTGCCTCAATGTGTACCGGACCCCGTTTCAGTAAAATGCTTCTACTTACTTACAGAGCTTGTTGTCAGAGTCCTGCATTTGCAGGCAGCCTAACCTGTCACCCAGTCCACAGATGTGTTTGTTTGTCTATGTGCGGCCCTACTACATATTGGCGTCCTGTCCTGGGTGTACCCTGCCTCGTGCTCTATGGCTGCTGGGATATATATATATATATATATATATATATATATATATATGCAATACCAGTTAAACAACTGCAAATTATAAAGAAGACAATACTCATATGGCTGAGGGTATTTTAACATTGCATTATATTTAAAGGTATTAATGGTCTTGAACCATCTTAGTTGTCTGAAATGTTAACGCTCCGAACGTACAGTCGGACATTACGGGTGTCTTGTCAACTTCGATGTTCCGAGGTCAAAATATAAACTTTGGGGTGATTATTATTTTGCGGTAGCTGGCTCCAGATTGTGGAACAAGTTACCTCCTCATTTATGTTCTATTTCTGACTGAGCACTTTTTTTAAAACCATAGCTCAAGACTTATTTATTTAAATGGGCTTTAAACTCCTGGTGGTACTGTGACATGTTTGCTTTTAGGCTCTTCTTGCTTCTTGCTCTTCTTCTTAAGTGCCGTTTTGATTTTGTTGTCTGATTTTATTCTTTTATTTATTCCTCTATGAAGATGGGGATCATCACCCTGGTTTGTGAATCCAATGTTGACTTCCATGCAACATTGTTCTTCCTCGCTAACACAGCTTGAGCTAAGAACTGCCTCCCTTTCCTGAATCGCCTGATAGTTTGCCAGAACTGCTTTGTGGTTTACTGAAAGTCATTCTGTTTTTCCTCTCTAAACTCCTGCCACACCTGAGTTTTTGCTGCAGTCCTTCCTGCCTGCCAGGACCCATCCACCCTGGAGAGCTCTGTGCCAACCAAACACAGGCCTTCTTCTTCAGCCTGACAGAGTTCATCACCATAGGTGTCCACCAGCAGGTCCACCATGACCTGAGTGTCCAACAGACGTGGCCGCAAGTCTGAAGACACCATTAAATGGCTCACTGACATTTGACCAAAGGTGCTCTGGTACCAAGTGTTTTTTTGAACACCCTTGTGCTCAAACAAAGTAATGTCATGAACAACAAAAACTTTTGCAGCTCTGCTTGTTGATTTGTCACTGATGGAGACACATTATGCTGAGCCATGTTTTGTTCTTCCATTAAAAATTTAAGCAAAAATATGTATTACCTGAAATTGAAGGTGAGGGTGTTTGTGAGGCGCAGAAACCTAATCAGCAGAACATCTGCTCGGTCCAGCTCGGCCTGCTGGCTGGTGTTTGGTTGGATGCTGTTATCAGGAGCATCGGCACCGTGTGTTTGTGTGCTGACAGCACGCCGACGTGAACAAACACCTTCTTTAGAGTAATTGGCAGCAGAGCAAATATTGACCAACATGCTCTGCAACATGCAGCCGGTCAAATTAAGCACAGTAGTGATAGCTGCAGAGCACAAAGGGCAACGACACACTTTATCATCTCTACGAATTAGACATATCTGTCACACTGACCGATATGTGACAGATATGTGATTGTTACCACATATCACATATGTGGTAACATATTGTGGTGTAACATATTGTGGTGCCTGCTCGCGGGGGTTCGTTTTGACCGTTGGGGTTTTTCTGTAATTATTGTATGGCTTTGCCTTACAATATAAAGCGCCTTGGGGCAACTGTTTGTTGTGATTTGGCGCTATATAAATAAAATTGATTTGATTTTGATTTAACATATGCACAAAAACACAGACACGCGCTCAGAGATACACACACACACTTGGTGTGGTGGTACGTGGTATGTCTGTTCCTCAAGTTTGAGGGTTCGGCGCAGTACCCCTGATGCAGACCTCTGATGTGTCAAAATCTGCTAGAGCCACTCTTCCAGTTTGAGGGTTACAGCTCCAAGTGCTCCTATCACCACTGGGACCACTTTGGACTTTACTTTCCACATCTCCTCCAGTTTGCTCCTTCAGGTCTTGGTACTTCTCGATTTTCTCGAGCTCCTTCTTTCTGATGTTGCTGTCAGATGGATCACCACATCAATCGCAACTGCGGTTTTGTTTTCCTTGTCATCCACCGCTATGTCTGGTTGGTTGGACACCAGCTGCTTGTCTGCCTGGAATTTGAAGTCCCACAGGACCTATTAGATTAGATTAGACAGAACTTTATTAATCCCTTGGGAAGACTCGCTCAGGGAAACTGAGGTTACAGCAGCATTGTACAGTATGTTATAATACGAGGTCTATTAGAAAAGTATCCTACCTTATTTTTTTTTAAAAAACCATATGGATTTGAATCACGTGTGCTTGTGTGAGCCAACCTTGAACCTTCATGCGCATGCGTGATTTGTTTCACGCCTGTCGGTTGCGTCATTCGCCTGTGAGCAGGCTTTGAGTGAGGAGTGGTCCACCCCCCTCGGCGGATTTTCATTGTCAGGGAAATGGCTGAGAGACTGCTGCTTTGCTTGATCAAATTTTTTTTAGAAACTGTGAGGCACATCCATGTGGACACCATTCGAGAAATTCAGGTGGTTTTTGGTGAAAATTTTATGGGCTTCAAAGACATTAAGGGATGTTACTGTCGCTTTAAGGACGCCCTCAGCATTTGTGGGGCGCGCTGTGCTTCAGCTGCCATCGACAGGCTGAACGACCATTTCATTTCTAAATAGATCGCTCTGTGGATCCGTGACCATCGTGTGCACTTTCTCTGGTTATCACAAGAGCTGGACATCACCCATTTTCCTGCAGATTTCACTTTTAACAAGAGATTTTGTCGTGGAAAGCCGAGCGGACGCTTCGCGCATCATGATGGATTCGCTGCTGGACCGACACAAAACCACCTCCGTTTTGGTCTCACAGGACGGCTTTGAGATGGTGTTCAGACAGCTGTCGGTGGTTTTTCAGTCGAGTGATTATCCAAGAAATTGTGGATGTGCCTGGACATGCCAGAACATGTTCTGTGACGCTTCATCACGGCGTTGTTTTGCGGATTGCGGCACCGCCGTGACGCGCGGAATTCCTCTGTCTGTCTCAATTTGCCAAAAAAGTGCTGATGTCCACGTCTTTTCACAATTCCTGTGCTAGTCCAGACGACGTCCCGGATAAAACACTGCGTCCAGTTTGGAAATGAACGGCACATTCCACTGTTACGAGGAGATTTTGTCATGGAAACGAGCGGACGCTTCGCGCATCATGACGACAAGCAAGACAAAGAACACCTCCGTTTCAGAGTGCCAGAAGGACAAGCTGGGACATGCCTTTCAGTGCTTACCAGTCGAGTGAGTATCAGAGAAGGCATGTCCCAGCTTGTCCTTCTGGCACTCTGAAACGGAGGTGTTCTTCGTCTTGCTTATGTTATAGGAAAATTTTGTGTAAGTTAAGAGCACATTGAAGCACACTGATATAAGTCATAATACACTGAGCACCTTGAAAAATTCTGGGCATGCTGAAAATTTTCAACGTATGCCAGCATATGACTCATATGTTCAGCTCATGCAGAACATAAGTTGAAGGTAAGTTATGCGATTGTTGGCAAATATTTCTTGAAATTTACTCATAAGTTGAAATGCATCCATTAATGCTGGCCGTTGATTGGCTGAAAGTTGCAGTCCTCATGTGAACACACTGTTTCAAATATTAAAACATCACACTTACCTGTGGGTCAGTCCATGTCAATTCAAAGAATATTTGAGGGGCCTCACGCACTTTGTCTCAGATTTTCTTTAAATTTTAATGAAATATTCCCAGACTATTCAGAACAACAAATCTGAAGTTTGAGGCCTGTAGGTCAAGTAGTTTCTGAGATATGGCCAATTTAGTGTGCATGGGGTCTGCCGTTTTTTGTTTTTTTTTTTTGGAAAAAATTATGGCCGTCATTTCTGGAGCCATGTTCAAGGTAGAATATCTCAGCAAATAATGGACTTAGAGGCCTGAAATTTTCTGTGACAGTTGTCATGGACACCCAGACTTGGACTATAGTCAAACAACAGACATTGACGCTAAACTGTGAAGTTTATGTATGCTCAAACTATGGAAAATATTACATTGACTATTGCAAGCATCCATGTTTGTGACACTGAAGCATACCATTACCATTGTGTGCACACACTGCATTCATATGATTCATGGCACACCCCAGAATGCTTGCACATAGATCTGCCAGGGGGATTCCCCAAGGTTTCCACGGTTACTAGGCTTATATCCACCTGCATGGTGAGCAATGCAGGTGGTGGTGGTGGGGTACTGCATGTCTGGACATGTTCAAAGCTGCTGCTGTGACTCTGGTTTGAGTAAGAATGGCTGCACATCTTCCTCCCTGTTCTTTTTGGTCTGATGAAAATGAATGTCATCACACTTCTTTCTGCAGGTGAATATTTCGATGATCTACATTTCAAATTTCTTTAAACAGACCAATAAACACTGAATGCAGTTTTTCTATTGGTATTGATCAGTCTTGTCAGAGTCATGTAATGCTTTGGAATAACACTTTTCACTTTCATGGTTTCTTGTAGGAAACAAGGGGTCAAGCCCATCACAGACTTAGATGATGCAACAAGAGAACCTCTGCTTTGCAGAACAGGCACATCACACAACATCACACTCGTCATGCAGGTGGATATAAGCCTAGTAACCGTAGAAACCTTGGGGAAGCCCCCTGGCAGATCTATGTGCAAGCATTCTGGGGTGTGCCATGAATCATATGAATGCAATGTGTGCACACAGTTAAAATGAAATCATCATTTCAGCACTAGAAATACATTCATGAGTGCACAAATTAGCCATAATTGGATGCTTAAATTAACCAGGAAGGAGTTTAATAAAGAAGGCCATATTTATAACACATAAAGTTGATATCAATACCTTCAAAATGGTATCAGTTTGAGGAGTTTTACTGCCCACATGAGCTTTTCTTCTAATAAAATTCGCCCACAAAATGTTTTTTTTTTCAGATTTCAGAGGTTTCTCCCACAATAACTGTTTCAATTTTTCAATTTATTTTCATTTATATAGCGCCAAATCACAACAGAGTTGCCTCAAAGCGCTTCACACAGGTAAAGTCTAACCTTACCAACCCCCAGAGCAACAGTGGTAAGGAAAAACTCCCTCTGAGAAAGAAACCTCAAGCAGACCAGACTCAAAGGGGTGACCCTCTGCTTGGGCCATGCTACAAACATAAATTACAGAACAATTCACAGAACAATTCACAGACGAATATACAAGAAATGCTATTGGCGCACAGGACAGGAGGATCGCCAACACGAATACAACTCCTATCTCTGGATGGAGCTGCACCTTAAACAGAGAAAAAAAAACAGAATCAGGCATCAGAAAGACAAAAAATACTGTATAATTTGCCAGCATTAAACAACAAGAAAAACAGAGACTAAGGTGACCGCCAGCCACTAGCCCTAAACTTCACTAAAAGACCCAGAATTTAGGTAAAGTTGAGACATATGTACATAAATTTGACATATCTGTTTACCACAGATATGTCAAATTTACAAGAACCACAATTCCCCCTGGAGTTCAAGAGAGGAAAGAACACAACCACTTTATAGTGCACAAATAACACTATTTTTATCCAAGCAGAAAAGTGATATTTTTCCTGCTGTGTAATTAATAAAAAGATAAATTGTATACTTCCCGTCTAAAGTGGGACATGTTTTCTTTCAGGTAACGCTTTTATAATTGTTGATGCATGTCAAATGTTATTTCTTGAAATATTAATGCTTTTTGATGGTGAGTTGTTTTTCGTTTAATCAACTGCTTGTTCTTAGGAGGTATTTAGAAAACTTTTTCTTTGCTTCTTCTTATTTTGGTGGCTCCACAGGATGCCTGTGGCCTTTCATTGTTCAGAGACTCCACCATGTGGCTTTTTGCTCCAGCATTCTTTTGATTCATTTCTTCATAACCTTTGATGTTAGTGAATCAATGCCTGTAATAGACAACTTCCTAACAGAGTTTTTCAGATTAAGAGGGAATTTGCCAAAAAGCTTTTTTTTTCCCCTTTTTCCTGTAACTTTGCAACTCTTGCTCTCGAGCCTTTAAGTTTTTTTTTTTTTTTCAATTTTTACAAACATTTTAATTCAGTCTTCCACAACTTTTTGAAGCAGACAGAGGATTCTTTTGGTGGTTTCATGCTGAGAAAGAGCACTATAGCACTGGACTATGATGTTTGCAGATGACATTGTGATCTGTAGTGAGAGGAGAGAGCAGGTTGGAGGTGTTGCTCTGGAGAAAAGTGGAATGAAATTCTGGAAGAAAAAGATGGTCTACATATGTGTGAATGAGAGGGAGCCCACTGGAATAGTGTGGTTACAAGGAGTAGAGGTAGTGAAAGTAGATGAATTTAAATACTTTGGGTCAGCTGTCCAAAGTAATGTAGAGTGTGGTAGAGAGGTGAAGAAGAGAGTGCAGGCAGGGTGGAGTGGATGGAGAAAGATGGCAGGAGTGATTTGTGACAGCAGGATATTTGTAAGAGTGAAGGGTAAAGTTTACAAGACAGTAGTGAGACCAGCTATGTTGTACCATTTAGAGACAATGGTGACAACAAAATGACGGGAGGCAGAGCTGGAGGTGGCAGAGCTGAAGATGTTGCAATTTTCTTTGGAAATGATGAGGATGGACAAGATTAGGAATGAACATTTTGGAGGAACAGCTCAGCTAGGAGGGCTTGGACACAAAGTCGGGTGAGATTGACAGGGTTTGGACATGTGCAGAGGAGGAACCCAGGGTATAATAGGGAGAAGGATGCTGAGGATGGATGGTTTTGTAATCCATCCTGTCCTCTTCATTTGGCCATAGATTTTTATTACATCACACAGAATGGTTTTTCTTCCAAAACATAAAGGAAAAAATCTCTTGGCGTGTCTTATCCAGCCCTGGATGTCTTCCACTGTTATGCCCGTACTCTCAGCAGTCATTTCATCAAACAGTAACATCTGATCATGCAGACAATGGTTATAAACCTTCCATTTCCATGAAGAACAAACTTCTTCAGGAAATTACAGTATGGTACTGTATTGGGCAAATGAAGCCGAAACCATCTGAAAAAGTGCGGGGGGAAAATAAAACGAATTGGCAAACTGCGAAAAATTCCAGCTGCTGTTGGTAGGGACACATAGTCGGACAGGCATGAACGATCCCGTGGCGACGTGAATGCTCTTTTGTTTTTTTTCCCCATATCGTCATTGTTTGCACACACTCATACACTACTCTGCCCTTACACATACTGTAGGTGGTTGGAGCACATGTGACAATATGTGTTCCCCAGCATTGCATTGCGATGACGTGGCGGTCAGCTGGAGTGGAGCAAACAGCCAAGGAACACATTCACTGGCCGTGGGTCATGGTCAGCTGCCTCCCTGCTTGAATTCAAATGACATCCAACCCATGATTACATGTCAACCAGGTCCCCTGACACACGCATAACTGTAGTGGGTGTGTGCATGTGTGATCATGTCAATACGGACGTCACATCATCGACAAGCGACACCCCCACGGTCCGGTGCAGCAATGTGCTCACATAAATGGGCTCATGGCTCCAGGCTGTGGGATAATTGATCTGCCCATGCTGATCTTCCTGTGAGGCTGTCACTCAGGCTGTCACATGACGGATGGACCGTGTGGACGTTGTGATCATGTGTCACGTGACGTGCCTGTCCAGTTGGATGGTGCTTTGGCATTGTGACACATTGCCAGGCAGGGTTTTTATTTTTATCTGTGTTGTGGTGGTGTGGAATTGCTGCTGGCTAGTGGGCCAAATAGCACAGTCTCGATTGCGCCATTCGCCCAGGGTTTGACATGGCCAATGATTTCATGCAGCCCCTCGGCTGCGGCGCAATATGTCCGACCTGCGTTCGATATGCCCTGCGAATGTTGCTTGCACGATCAGATGGCAGTACGACCTCATCTTGCCCGCTGTTCAAATGGGTTTCCGGCATGAACAGCACATGAATGTAGAGTGCATGTCCTGTGCCTAAATGGGTGTGGTGATTGCTGTACGAGGTGTTCGAGTGTGGCTCAGATTTTCCACGAGTGCCATTCTAATCCTCCTTCATGCGCCATTCCGCCTCAGTCGTGTTACGTGTGAAGGGGCCTTAATGATGTCGGTGTTCATTTATTAACACAACCAATATCAGTTCTTGCCTCTCCTCATCTTCTATCATCTTCCTGTAGAGGTCCAGCAACCTTAAAGATTGCAACGGTATGGCAACTGCCATTAGTGCCGTCAGTTTTAATCCTGTATGCACTGTGCATACATGTTTTTATTCTTGGAAATCTTTCAGTATTACAACAATAAAAATACCTTGTGTAGGCATGGCACATGATTTAATACAAACCTTGAGGCTGCACTGCTGTCCAAGGTGCTGAAAGAGTGAAAATGGCCATCACCATGGGGTTTTTTGGAGGGGGGAGGTAAACTAACCTATCCATACAGTGAACATATATCGTTCCATGCAGCACATCACCTCACAACACCCCAAAACTAAACATTCCATTTTTCACCTCCTACAATACAATTGAACTTATAAACATTCATTATTTGTATAACAGTAATTATCAAAGTGTAATTGGTCCTCTGCAATAGTTTACTCCAATAACTACAAAAGTGTTTTTGGTGCTCTGTATTAGTTCACTACAGTAACTATCAAAGTGTTTTTGGTCCTCCAGTTTAGTTTACTGCAGTAACTATCAAAGTGTTTTTGGTCCTCCGCATTAGTTTACTGCAGTAACTATCAAAGTGTCTTTGGTCCTCCGCATTAGTTTACTGCAGTAGCTATCAAAGTGTCTTTGGTCCTCCGCATTAGTTTACTGCAGTAGCTATCAAAGTGTCTTTGGTCCTCCACATTAGTTTACTGTAGTAGCTATCAAAGTGTCTTTGGTCCTCCACATTAGTTTACTGCAGTAACTATCAAAGTGTCTTTGGTCCTCCACATTAGTTTACTGTAGTAGCTATCAAAGTGTCTTTGGTCCTCCACATTAGTTTACTGCAGTAACTATCAAAGTGTCTTTGGTCCTCCACATTAGTTTACTGCAGTAACTATCAAAGTGTTATTGGTCCTCCACATTAGTTTACTGCAGTAACTATCAAAGTGTTTTTGGTCCTCCGCATTAGTTTGCAGCAGTAACTATCAAAGTGTTTTTGGTCCTTCGCATTAGTTTACTGCAGCAGCTATCAAAGTGTTTTTGGTCCTCCGTGTTAGTTTACTGCAGTAACGAGCAAAGTGTTTTTGGTCCTCCGCATTAGTTTATTGCAGTAGCTATCAAAGTGTCTTTGGTCCTCCACATTAGTTTACTGCAGTAGCTATCAAAGTGTCTTTGGTCCTCCACATTACTTTACGGCAGTAACTATCAAAGTGTCTTTGGTCCTCCACATTAGTTTACTGCAGTAACAAAGTGTTTTTGGTCCTCTATATTAGTTTAATGCAGTAACAATAAAAGTGTTATTAGTCCTCCGCATTAGTTTACTGCAGTAGCTATCAAAGTGTTTTTGGTCCTCCACATTAGTTTACTGCATTAACAATCAAAGTGTTTTTGGTCCTCCACATTAGTTTACTGCAGTAGCTATCAAAGTGTTTTTGGTCCTCCACATTAGTTTACTGCAGTAGCTATCAAAATGTTTTTAGTCCTCTAAATTAGTTTACTGCAGTAACAATCAAAGTGTTTTTGGTCCTCCACATTAGTTTACTGCAGTAGCTATCAAAGTGTTTTTGTTCCTCCACATTAGTTTACTGCAGTAGCTATCAAAGTGTTTTTGGTCCTCCACATTAGTTTACTGCAGTAACTATCAAAGTGTTATTAGTCCTCCGCATTAGTTTACTGCAGTAACTATCAAAGTGTTATTAGTCCTCCACATTAGTTTACTGCAGTAGCTATCAAAGTGTTTTTGGTCCTCCACATTAGTCTACTGCAGTAACTATCAAAGTGTTATTGGTCCTCCGCATTAGTTTACTGCAGTAACTATCAAAGTGTTTTTGGTCCTCCACATTAGTTTACTGCAATAGCTATCAAAGTGTTTTTTGTCCTCCGCATTAGTTTACTGCAGTAGTATCAAAGTGTTTTTGTTCCTCCACATTAGTTTACTGCAGTAACTATCAAAGTGTTTTTGGTCCTCCGCATTAGTTTACTGCAGTAGTATCAAAGTGTTTTTGTTCCTCCACATTAGTTTACTGCAGTAACTATCAAAGTGTTTTTGTTCCTCCACATTAGTTTACTGCAGTAACTATCAAAGTGTTTTTGTTCCTCCACATTAGTTTACTGCAGTAACTATCAAAGTGTTTTTGTTCCTCCACATTAGTTTACTGCAGTAACTATCAAAGTGTTTTTGTTCCTCCACATTAGTTTACTGCAGTAACTATCAAAGTGTTTTTGGTCCTCCACATTAGTTTACTGCAGTAACAATCAAAGTGTTGCTCCCATTTTGTATGAGATGAACTCAAAGATCTAAAACTTTTTCCACATACACAATATCACCATTTCCCTCAAATATTGTTCACAAACCAGTCTAAATCTGTGATAGTGAGCACTTCTCCTTTGCTGAGATAATCCATCCAACCTCACAGGTGTGCCTTTTATTGTGGACAGTCTAAGGCACACCTGTGCACTAATCATGGTGTCTAATCAGCATCTTAATCATTTTCTTAAAAATAATTAGCTTCAAATTTCATCACTAAATTCTAATCAGATTTATTTACTTAAAGTCTTTAAGCTTTATCTCTGTAAATGGACTGCATTTATATAGCAGTTTTCCATCTGCATCAGACGCGCAAAGCGCTTTACAATCATGCCTCACATTCACCCCGATGTGAGGATGCTGCCATACAAGGCGCTCACTACACACCGGAAACAATAGGGGATTAAAGGCCTTGCCCAAGGGCTCTTAGTGATTTTCCAGTCAGGCAGGGATTTGAATCCATGATCTTCTGGACTCAAGCCCAACACCTTAACCACTAGACCATCACCTCCCCTGTCTCATGAGTAAGTAAGAATTATGTCCATAAATGAACTTATTTAATCACTGTCCACAAAAAATGCCAGTAAACTGTTCATTCCTTGTATAATTGTAAATAAATTGTAAATATTTCTGCTGTGGTTCATTTGGTGTTCAGAAGGAAACCTTTGGTCAATCGTATAGTGGAATTCAGACTGTCAGACCAGAGACTGATTAATTCAACTGAGATGATTGATTGATTTGAGACTGATAAATTAAAGAATGTTTAAATTAAAGTACCTATGCTTCAAATAGGTGGTGCCCTGAGTAAATTAAAAATTAAATAATTAAACCCTAAAATTGTTAATTATTTTAGTGACCCATTAAATGAGTCCTAAGCCAATCTAATTCAATTTGGGAGTTTACTTATTCACTACATTTTATTTTGGTGCTCCCGTGTGATACCTGAATATTTGTTACATTATTATGGTCCCCTGTTGCAAGGAATGTAATATTTGTTACACAGTAACTATCAAAGTTTTATTGGTCCTCTTACATTAGTTTACTGCAGTAACTATCAAAGTGTTATTGGTCCTCTGTATTAGTTTACTGCAGTATCTATCAAAGTGTTATTGGTTCTCTGCATTTGTTTACTGCAGTAACTATCAAAGTGTTTCTGGTCCTCTGCATTCGTTTACTGCAGTAACTATCAAAGTGTTATTGGTCCTCTGTATTAGTTTACTGCAGTATCTATCAAAGTGTTATTGGTTCTCTGCATTTGTTTACTGCAGTAACTATCAAAGTGTTTCTGGTCCTCTGCATTCGTTTACTGCAGTAACTATCAAAGTGTTATTGGTCCTCTGCATTAGTTTACTGCAGTAACTATCAAAGTGTTATTGGTGTTATTGCTTTACTACAGTAACTATCAAAGTGTTATTGGTGTTATTGGTTTACTACAGTGACTATCAAAGTGTTTTTGGTCCTCCACATTAGTTTACTGCAGTAACTATCAAAACGTTTTTGGTCCTCCACATTAGTTTACTGCAGTAACTATCAAAGTGTTATTGTTCCTCTGCATTAGTTTACTTCTTTCAGTATCAAAGTGTTGTTTTTGGTGCTCTGGATAAGTTTACTACAGAAACTACCAAAGTGTTATTGGTTCTCTGCATTAGTTTTCAACCTGACCTATTAAAACGTGCTATTGGTGCTCTGCATTACTTGTATGCAGTAACAATCAAAGTGGTTTTAGTGCTCTGTATTAGTTTACTACACTATCTATCAAAGTGGTATTGGTGCTTTGCATTAATTTACTAAAGTACCTATCAAAGTGGAATTGGTCCTCTGCATTAATTTCCAACCTGATCTATTAAACTGTTACTGAAGCTCTGCATTAGACTATAAGCGGAACTATGGTGGTGCTCTGTGTTAGTTTACTGCAGTAACTATCAAAGTGTTTTTGCTGCTCTGTATTAGATTACTTCAGTCAGTATCAAGGTGTTGAGGGCTCGGCGCACATGTTGATGCCTGGTTTGAGTGATGAAGTTCCAAAAGGACTGTGATCAGTGGGATAATCGTCAGACCCTGACAGAGTGATTGAGTTTCTTGTCCACTGACACGACACTTAAAGGGCAAACGGAACCACCCCGTTTGTGTTTGTGTGCTGCTCTCACTTAATTGTGTTTGAAAAGATTTTAATAATTTGATTAAAAGTCAACAAAGGCCAATTTACCTTCTTCTGAGACCAACTCAAAGAGTCTGAATGAAATCATTCAAAACCAGGATTTTAGACTCAGACTCAAACTCACTTTTATTGTCACTCGACCCTTACAGGCAGAACGAAATGCAGTTTCTCCAGGTCTTGGTGTAGTTAACTGGGACAATTTCTTTTTTTTTTTTAACCTAACCTATTGTATAAACTTTTGCAATAGAAACTTTGTAATGTACAATATGTGCACCCCGTGGCCATAGAATATATATACAAGGCACAGGGTCAGCAGCAGCAGCAGTGTTAGAGTATTAAGAAGGTGACAATGTGCATGTAGTGCAATGTTCACAGTTTGGTGGTGGATGTTGAACTGTTCAACAGTCTGACAGCATTCGGGTAGAAGCTGTTTTTCAGTCTGGATGCTTTTGCCCGGATGCTGCACAGCCTCCTTCCAGAGGGAAGGGGTGTGAACAGACTGTGCGCAGGGTGGGTGGAGTCTCGGAGGATGCAGGTGGCTTTGTCTCTACATCTGGAGATGTAGATGTCCACAGTGGGTGGTGAAGTCTGCATCCGATGGTCCTCTGTGCAGACTTCACCACCCACTGTAGCGCTTTCTTCTCCACCACGGTGCAGCCACCATACCACACAGGGAGGCAGCAGGACAGGACACTCTCCACTGCACAGCTGTAGAAGGCCATGAGGACCTCGGTGTTCAGTCTGGCCCTTTCCAATTTCCTCAAAAAATAGAGACGTTGGTGAGCTTTCTTGATGACACCC
Organism: Thalassophryne amazonica; assembly: GCF_902500255.1. Taxonomy (NCBI): domain Eukaryota; kingdom Metazoa; phylum Chordata; class Actinopteri; order Batrachoidiformes; family Batrachoididae; genus Thalassophryne; species Thalassophryne amazonica. The sequence goes on from NC_047113.1 coordinate 109,880,386, forward strand.
ATGGTGTTGGTGTGCCAGGTGAGAGTGTTGGAGAGGTGGACTCCAAGATACCTGATGGAGGAGACGATTTCCACCGCTGCTCCGTTGATGTAGTGGGGGTGGTGGGGGCTGACCTGCGGAAGTCAACAACTATCTCCTTGGTCTTCTGGGTGTTGAGGATGAGGTTGTTGTCTCTGCACCACCGTGTCAGGTTCTCCACTTCTCGCCTGTACGCCGTCTCATCCCCTTGGCTAATGAGCCTGATCACTGCTGTATCGTCTGCAAACTTAACAAGATTATTCTTGTGCTGGGCTCTGCAGTCAAAGGTCATCAATGTGTGCAGCAGTGGACTGAGCACACAACCCTGGGGTGAGCCAGTGTTCAGGATGATGGTGGAGGATGAGATGGTGTTGATCCTGACACTCTGTGGCCTCCCAGTCAGGACATCCAGGATCCAGTTGCACAGTGCTGAGGGGGCTCCTAGTTCAGCCAGCTTGGAAACCACTTTCTGCGGGATGATGGTGTTGAATGCAGAAGTCCAGGAACAGCAGCCTTGCATAGGAGTCCTTGTTCTCTGTGTGGTAGAGGGCCCGATGCACCACGGTGGAGATGGCATCAGCTGTGGACCGGTTTTGCCTGTACGCGTACTGGTGCTTCGATGGTCTGCTTCCATCGATGTGACTGTAGATCTTAGTGGGATTTTCTGTTTCATGGAAATAAAACTAATTATTTTTAAATAATCTAAAACGTGCACATGTGTGTGTGTGATGGCTTCACTAATGGTTTGGTTTCCAGAGCTCTGCTCCAGACGTGTGGAGATAATTAACATATACTGGTTAGTGTTACTTATCATCCATTACACTGATTGGTTAGCTGTGTTACTGCAAATTCCTGCTTCTCTCACACATCACATCAGCAGTAAGTTACCTCAGAATAAACCAGAACTCCAAAAGAACTGTCAAAGCCAGATACATTCTTTGTTTCATGTCAAATACCTGGATTAACCCAGTCCAGGACTGAAGGAGACTGTAAGAGAACCTGTTCTGGATAAAGTCCACACTGTTCAGCAAGTTCCACCAAGTATTCTGAGTAACTCTGTTTGCAGGCCATCAAAGAAAACTTCAAGATGCACACATCTCACTCTGTTGAACAATCTGAAAAATGCCTCGAAGACCAACAGGAAGTCCAGCTGCTGATAACATCGAGACCCTTCATCATCAGACGGAGGAATGAAAGGAAAGGAAGCGTTAACTCCAGCTCAGGATGAGACCACGATTATCATGGATGCTGCAGTCGATACATCAAAATACTGCAAAGAGAGAGAGCTCTGCTTTGAATTATTTTACAGAGTTCTCTCATTCTTTCTGATGTTGTTCTTTGAATTGCTGAGTAGAATTGTTGACACGACACGACATTCAATCTTGGAATTTGTTGTTTTTCAGTTTGAGGATGATGATGCTGTCAGGAATCATGAATCCGAGTCCAACTGAAGCCTGCAGGCGACGACAGACTTTAGAGCCACATTTACTCCAAACACACACTCACATTACCCGAGTTTGGTCTTAAAAATATGAGTTATTAAAAAGAGTAATTACAAAGAAATGAGGAATGCGAGCGAGCTGACGTGAGCTCAGCGCGCCCTCGTTACCGAGCAGCTGCTTTACTGCAGTCAGAAGACGCAAAGTTTTCAAAGAGTGTGTGTGTGTGTGTGTGTGTGTGTGTGTGTGTGTGTGTGTGTGTGTGTGTGTGTGTGTGTGTGTGTGTGTGTGTGTGTGTGTGTGTGTGTGTGTGTGAGGATTGAAATGTGATGGAGAGTGACAGGCGACAGATTGTCGGCGCTCGCGGTTCCCCCCCAGGTGTGACTGGGGAAGACAGATCACCCCCGCTGATGTTTAGACGGTGGAGGCGGAGAGCACAGCTGTGTGTGTGGAGCACGAGAGCAGGCGCTTAGAGTGTCACACAAACGGCCTTCACAGCGTACGTGTGTCAGAAAACGCCCCGCGGCTCAGAGTCTGCCGTCGCTAAGCAGCTGACACTTCTTAGCGACAGACTGACAGATTCTCACAAACTAATTTGACTCTGAGGAAAATGACACAAGACACTCAGGAAACTTTTCACATCCTGTCAGAAGAAAATACTCGGCCGTAATCATGATGTAATGATGGTGAGCAGCCAAACCCACAACACCTGTGGTCTTCAAAACAAGGTTTTGATCTAGGATCTAGACAAGGTCAAAGGTCACATGAGTTGACAGAAACCAGTTTGTTTGTTGAGGAGGGTTTTATTAAAAAGAAGACTTAAGGTTCAGCTACAATTTGCCAGAAGGTACATCTGAGATTCAATCCTAGATTTAATTTTTGGTGAAAGAAAATCCTCCTCTGTCCCACTTCATCATGAAGCTGTGTAACTGGGGAAACAAAATGCAAAACATGCAGTTTCTCCAATCACAGCCACAGAATCCTATATATTCTGTCCTCCAACATGCGTGCCGACTATGCATGAGTTGACAGATAGCTAAACAGTCAGTAATTGCAGGTTGAATGATGAGCCAGACGAGGGGAATAAAGTTCAGTCTTCTTTACTCTGGAATGTCTTGGACACAGCTTCTGAATTACTGAATCTGTGAAACTAATCACAAAATAACATTTGGCTTAGCATAACTACCTTTGTCAGTACAATTAACGTAATTCTCAGTGACACGGCAACTCACATAAATAAAGTCAGAATATAAAGTACAAAATCCTGAGAGAGTGGTAATTAAATCAATGCATAGCTACAACATAGATAACCTGACAACACAGCAAAGGTAATGGGGTGAGCTGCTTATGTTACACAGCATCACAAAGTGTACATAAACACACAATATTCAGAAACACTGAATCATTAAACTTAGATTAACTACATTACTTACAAGCAATACTTCTAGAAGGCGTCAAACAAGCAGATGGTTCAAGAATGCACAGGCATGAAAATGCTCTCCAGTGTATCTAAACCATGTGGCTGAACAGGAAGTTGACTGAAAACCACATGACTACTTTCGGCCAATGAACACTGACTCAAGACCATCTGACCACTCTCAGCCAATGAACTGGCGGCTTCTTACAGACCAGGAACTACCTGTGCTGCTATGTTAAAAATGACCACTAGGTGTCACTATAAAACCAGGACAAATTTCTTACTGATAACATCACACTCCCCGTCTGATATTGAATGCAATATCACTCATCATTTTTTCCTTGTAAGTGAGAAGAACAGTGCTGCAATACTGCATTCCTGTGACTCTAAACAGACATAAGAGGTATCACCTCCACAACAGGTCTAAGGAATGTTTTCACACTTCCACCTTTAGTTACTCACAGTTCTAATTTCCTGACTTTCCCATCAGTGCCAGGGATAGCTTTGGTCACAAGAGCCATAGGCCACTCGTTTCTTTTCACTTGACTGTCCTTCAACAAGACTACATCACCTTCTTTAATGTTGGGCCTACGATCTTGCCATTTCTTGCGAGTCTGTAGTGTAGCCAGATATTCTCGTCTCCATCTCTCCCAGAACATATTGGCAAGCTGTTGCACTCTTTTCCACTGTTGACGGTACAGATCAGTCTTTTCAAAGGATACAGGAGGAGCCTGAGAAGGAGACATTTTCTGTGTGAGAATCATTGCTGGTGTCAAGAGGAAAGGAGACTCAGGATCAGTAGAGATGGGTGTCAGAGGTCTTGCATTAATGATGGTGCATACTTCGGCCATGAAGGTGGACAACACTTCGTGAGTGAGGCATGAGGGAGTGACTTGTGACAACATGGCATCCAGTATCCGTCTGGAGATCCCAATCATCCTTTCCCATGCTCCTCCCATATGAGAGGAGTGTGGTGGATTAAAGGTCCACTTGCACCCCTCTTCACTGAGATATCTTGACACGCTTGGTTCCGTTGCATTGTCCATAAGCATTTTCAACTCTTTGCATGCCCCTTTGAAGTTAGTTCCACAGTCAGAACGTATTTGCTTTATAGGGCCTCGCAAGGAAATAAAGCGGCGTAGAGCATTTATGAAGGATGAGCTATCCATTGACTCTATCAGTTCAATGTGCACTGCTCGCACACTTAAACGTGAAAATCACAGCCCACCTTTTACTGTTGGCTTGGCCTCCACGAGTACGGCATGTGGACACGTCCCATGGGCCAAACACATCCAGGCCCACATTAGTGAAAGGTGGTTCTGTGCTGAGGCGGTCAAGGGGAAGAGCCGCCATTTTCTGCTCCGCTGTCTTTCCTCTGAGCTTGTTGCAAATGACACACTTATGGAGGGCACTACTGACACATCTCCTTGCTCCAACTATCCAGAAGCTCTCTGAGCAGATGGAGGCTTCTGTGAAGACACGGCCTTGGTGTTTCACTCTCTCATGAAAGTGATTCTTGAGGAGAGTGGAGACATGGCTGCGGCCTGGGATGATGAGCGGATGTTTCTCCATTGTGTTAAGTATGGCATGCTCAAGCCTACCCCCAATTCTTAGAAGACCATTTTTGAGAACAGGGGACAACTTTTTGAGTGGACTGTTTTTAGGAATTTCTTTCTCCTTCTCCAGACATGCAAAGTCAGCTTGGTAGGCCTCTCTTTGCACACACCCAATAACAATGTCCCTAGCTTGTGCAAGCAGGTCAGCTGTGTGGGGCTTCACACAGTGATGCCATCCCTTACAAGGCTCTTTGTTTTTAAAGGATTGGACAATGTGAATAAGAGATGCTGTGCCTCGAATAAGAGACTTCCATGAGGAAAATCTCTGAAAGCGATGAGAGCCAAGTGTTGTGCTTGCCTTTGTGCTTGTGGTGACACAGGCTCTTACATCTGCATCAGAGTCTGGATGAACAAGGTCAAAGGGCGCCTCTTCTGTGACATGTGAGGAGTCAGGGTACTGTAGGAAAGCTGGACTGGTGATCCAGATGGTTTCAGTGAGATTGGCTGCAGGCACTGATCTGGTAGCCACATCCGCCGGATTCAGTGAAGTGGGCACGTAATGCCATTGCTCAGGGTATGTAAACCTTCTGATCTTTTGCACTCTGTTGCTAACTTACACATAAAATATTCGGGTGTCATTGCAGATGTACCCTAGCACCACTTTACCGTCCGCATAAAATTCTAGGGCATCTAGCTTACAGTCCAGTTCTTGCACAATCAGCCCTGCTAGGTCAACTGCAAGCACAGCCGTGCACAGTTCAAGTCTGGGGACAGTATGGTTTGGCTGAGGGGCTAATTTGGCCTTGCCCATGATGAAGCCTACATGACATGTATCATCGCTGTTTGTAACCTTCAGATAAGCTACAGCTGCTATAGCCTGTACAGACGCATCGGCGAACACATGGATCTCTTTCTTTGCTGCGAATGAGAGAGAGGCTACTGTGTATGCTCGTGGTGTTTCAAAGTGTATGAGAGCTCGTAGAGAGTCTCTCCAGGCATTCCAATCAGCTTCCTTTTCAGGGGAGAGAGGAGCGTCCCAGTCTGTAGTCATGCTTGCAAGCTCTCTGAGCAGGAATTTCCCTCAGATAGTGATGGGGGCCACGAGACCAAGGGGGTCGAACAGGCTGTTGACTGTGGCTAGAACGCCTCTGCGGGTGAACGGCTTATCAGAGCTGGCAACACGGAAAGTGAATGTATCATTTTGAAGGTCCCAGCTCAGTCCTAGGCTGCGTTGGACTGGTGGGGAATCTATCTCCAAGTCCAGGTCTTTCAGATCCTTTGCATAATCAGTAGAAGGGAATGCTTGCATGACTGCTGGGCTGTTGGATGCTATCTTATGAAGCCTCAGGTTTGAGACAGCGAGCATGTCCTGCGTAGCTTTAAGTAGGTCAATGGCTTCAGTGACAGAGGGAAGGGACTTGAGTCCATCATCAACACAGAAATCCCTCTGCACAAAGCCCTTTGCGTCTGCCCCAAACTCAGCCTCTCCATGTAGAGCTGCACGCTTGAGTCCGTAAATCGCAACATCAGGGGAAGGGCTATTGCCGAACACGTGAACTCTCATGCTGTATTCCACAATGTCTTTGGATGTGTTATTGTCTCTGAACCAGAGGAATCGAAGGTAGTTCCTGTGATCCTCTCGGACAAAGAAACTGTGGAACATTTGTTCTATGTCTGCAGTGATGGCCACTGACTCACGTCTAAAGCGTAACAAGACCCCCAACAGGCTGTTATTCAAGCCTGGGCCTGTCAGCAGCACATCGTTCAGGGACACACCAAGATGACGAGCACTGGAGTCGAACAACACTCTAATCTGCTCAGGCTTACGTGGATGGTATACACCGAATGTAGGTAAATACCAACATTCTTCTCCTTCATGGAGGGGCGAAGCCAGTTCAGCATGGTGGCGATGAAAGATGTTCTGCATAAATGCTACAAATTGCTCCTTCATCTGAGGCCTTTTGTCAAGTGTTCGACAGAGTGAGGTGAAACGGCACAAAGCTTGTTCTTTGTTATTCGGCAGGCGAGGTCTTGGAAAACGAAAGGGAAGTGGTGCCACCCAGCTGTTGGTGTCATCCATGAGCATCTCTTTCTCCATTATTTGCATGAACAGTCTGTCCTCAATTGACGGGCCCACTTTGTCATCATCTGCCGTTCTTTCAAAGATGGTGCTGCCTTGTGGGCTTTCACAGCGGAGGCTCCAACTGCGAGACAGGTGAGTGTCAATGGCTGACTGAGAGAAAGGGGGAGTTTTTGAGGCACTGAGTGCATTCAGAGACTCCTTCAGTATAATGTCATTATGACATGGACTGAAGTGAGATGGGCGTCCATTGCTTAGAATGTTAGTGCGATAAGTGTTCACAGTTGTGGGTTTGTGAGCAGCGCCTAAGCAGACCTCACCAACTATGACCCAACCAAGGTCAAGTTTCTGAGCATAAGGTGCATTCTTTGGCCCGTTGCGTTGATCTCTGACCTTGTGAACTTGCAGGACATCACGGCCAAGCAGGAGGAGGATCTGTGCATCTGGATTGAGAGGGGGAATGAGGTGAGCAATAGATTTCAGGTGTGACTGGTGTTTCGCTGCTTCAGGAGTAGGTATCTCTGACCTGTCATCCGGCATGTGATTGCACTCAGTGAGCGTAGGAAGGGACACGTGACAGGTTCCATCAAGTGACTGTGCGATGAAACCTGCTGCTCTCCTCCCAGACATCTCTTTAACTCCAGAGCATGTGTGAAGAGTATAAGGAGACTCTGTGCTCTTGAGGCAGAAGATGTCGAAAAACTCTGACCTAGCGAGCGACCGGTTACTCTGGTCATCAAGTATTGCATAAAGTTTCACGGCTTTGTCTGGCTTGCTTTTGTGATAGACCTCAATGAGACAGATTTTAGGGCAGGACAGAAAACTCAATGAATCACCACAGATCTCTGTGCATTTGTTGTTAACTGCAGGAGAGGCAGTCTCTTCTTCCTCCCCGCCGTACTCTGCACTTGGGGATGTAACAGTCCATTGGGGTGGCCCAGGATGAAGGGCTGTGACGTGTGCATCACTGTTACATTCTGAACACTGCACTGCTGCTTTACAGTCCTTTGCTAGATGCCTGTTTGACAAACAGCATCTGAAACAGACGTTATTTTCTTTTAGGAATGTTTTGCGTTCCTCCATGCTTTTAGCTCTAAAGCCTCTACAGCGTCTGAGAGGATGGGGTTTTTTGTGAATGGGACATTGCTTGTTAATGTCTGGCTTGTTGCTTGAAATGTTGTCAGCAGTGTCTGAAGTCTGTGCATGTGAGATCTCAGTCTTGCTGGCAGACACAAGGCTTTTAAGCTGTCCCTGTCTTTTTACAGGATAGTCTGGCTTCATAGCGTTGCAAGTACATAGGCTCAAAGTGAAGCTGGGGTCATTACGTGTGTGGGCTTCTCGGCAGACAAAGTCAGCAAAATATGAGAAAGGTGGGAAGCCTACCTGGTGATCGATCTTATACTGGGAACCCAGAGACATCCATTTCTCTTGGAGGTTGTGAGGGAGTTTGTTGGCAATAGGGGTCACACCTTGTGCTGTGTCCAGATAAGAGAGCCCAGGCAGGTAGCCCTCTAACTTTGCTAACTCAATTTCTTTCAACAGGTCTCCGAGCTCTCTAAGCTTTAGAGGTTCTTTCACGTTCATTTTGGGAAAATGTTCTAGCTTGTCAAAAAGAGCCTTTTCAATGATCTCTGGACAGCCATAGCAGTCTTCAAGACGTAGCCATGCCATTCTTAGGCCAGTGGTGGGGTCAGTAATATGAACAGTTCTTAGCCTCTTGACATGATCTGAAGACTTGGGTCCTAGCATTTGACTAAAAGAGCAAGCTCTTCACTAGCAGTCAGCCTTAGCTCTTCAATGGCACTGGTGAATGAGGACTTCCAGGCCCAGTAGTTTTCAGGGTGATCATCAAACTTGCTAAGTCCTGAATTAACAAGCTCACGGCGCACTAAGTACCTGGCCATGTCACTCATGCCTGCATGGTCCGTGGTGCATGATGGGTGCACTGCTTTCTTAGGAGGGGGAGAGGGCAGCTGGTTTGCTGTGCTTTGATCGTGAGTCTGATCATGAGCTGGATAGTAAGGAGAACGAAGATGCGGCTGCATATCTGTATGCTCTGCTTTGTGGATGGCTTTGATAGAAGGGGAAGAGTGGGGATGATGTGCTCTGATTTGAGTTGGGCTATGATGAAGAGGGGGACATGACTGCACATCGGCCTGCTCTGCAGTGTATGGCTGATGGCCTGCTCTGATGGAAGGGGGATAAAATGGCTGGGACTGATAGGGAGAGGGCTGACTATGGTGCATATCAGATACATGGTCGACATAGTCACTGGTCCTCTTTTGAGCAGTTTCGTGAGGCAATGACACAATGTCACCTCTCCTTTCATCCAGTTCCAACTCTGCTGCCGCTGACTCCAGAATTTCCGCTTCTGCTGTGGCTGCTGCAACTACTTTTTCATGCTGCAGTGTGTGTAGCTCTGCTTCCAATCTGGCCTTTTCTAGTATTACCTCAGTCTCTCTCTTTACGAGTGTAGTGCATGCTTTTGCAGCTTCTGCTTTTGCACACACTCTAGCTGCTTCCATGCTCGCTGAGGTCTTTCTTGAACTTGATGAACGGCTGGATAAGACTTACTTGGTTTCCAGACGATGAGAGGAGTTGGTGGATCTCACTTCTGTATTCTCTTCCATCTTGGATTTGTCACAAAGGGACATGATATAAGACTGTAGAGGGGAGAGGATGAGAGAGCAGTTGTCTTCCTGTATGAGATCTGTTGTTGTATGTAGCCCTCTGTGTTGCTGCTTTTTCACTATTCTGTCCTCCAACATGCGTGCCGACTATGCATGAGTTGACAGATAGCTAAACAGTCAGTAATTGCAGGTTGAATGATGAGCCAGACGGGGGGAATAAAGTTCAGTCTTCTTTACTCTGGAATGTCTTGGACACAGCTTCTGAATTACTGAATCTGTGAAACTAATCACAAAATAACATTTGGCTTAGCATAACTACCTTTGTCAGTACAATTAACGTAATTCTCAGTGACACGGCAACTCACATAAATAAAGTCAGAATATAAAGTACAAAATCCTGAGAGAGTGGTAATTAAATCAATGCATAGCTACAACATAGATAACCTGACAACACAGCAAAGGTAATGGGGTGAGCTGCTTATGTTACACAGCATCACAAAGTGTACATAAACACACAATATTCAGAAACACTGAATCATTAAACTTAGATTAACTACATTACTTACAAGCAATACTTCTAGAAGGCGTCAAACAAGCAGATGGTTCAAGAATGCACAGGCATGAAAATGCTCTCCAGTGTATCTAAACCATGTGGCTGAACAGGAAGTTGACTGAAGACCACATGACCACTTCTGGCCAATGAACGCTGACTCAAGACCATCTGACCACTCTCAGCCAATGAACTGGCGGCTTCTTACAGACCAGGAACTACCTGTGCTGCTATGTTAAAAATGACCACTAGGTGTCACTATAAAACCAGGACAAATTTCTTACTGATAACATCACACTATAACTTCTTCTGGGATGTCTGGGTGTCTTGGTGGCTTTCCTCACTCTTCTCCTTCTTGTACGTACAGTCACTCAGTTTTTGAGAACTGTCTCCTCCACACAGATTTACCACCGAGTGCCAAACTGTTTTTTCATAATTGAAGTAAATACAGTTCAAGACATATTCAGTGACTTGGAAATGTTTATGTATCCATCCCCTGACTTGTTTGAAGAAAACTGGTGATAAAGCTGATTTATACCAAAGAGGCTCATTACTTATGCAACCCATCAACTTGGCTTTTAGATTTTTAATTAATTTATATGAAGTTGTAGAGATTTACTTTCAGTTTGAATCTAAGGAAGATAATTTTAGAAATTTTTGTATTGAGAATGTGAAATACCAAGGGGCTGAATACTTTTGCAAGGCACTGTGTGTATAGATAGATAGATAGATAGATAGATAGATAGATAGATAGATAGATAGATAGATAGATAGATAGATAGATAGATAGATAGATAGATAGATAGATAGATAGATAGATAGATAGATAGATAGATAGATAGATAGATAGATAGATAGATAGATAGATAGATAGATAGATAGATAGATAGATAGATAGACAGTGAGGAAAATAAGCATTTGAACACCCTGCGGTTTTGCAAGTTCTCTCACTTAGAAATCATGGAGGAGTCTGAAATTTTCATCTTAGGTGCATGTCCACTGTGAGAGACATAATCTAAAAAAAAAAAAAAAAAAATCCAGAAATCACAATGTATGATGTTTTTTAATAATTTATTTGTATGTTACTGCTGCAAATAAGTATTTGAACAACTACCAACCAGCAAGAATTGTAGATCGCACAGACCTGTTAATTTTTCTTTAAGAAGCCCTCTTATTCTGCACTCTTCACCTGTATTAATTGCACCTGTTTGAACTTGTTACCTGTATAAAAGACACAAAACATCAAGCACATGCAGCAGGTGGAACACCTGCAGGAGCGCGCTGAGGAGCACTGAAATGAGACTTTTAGCCGACTTGGTGTCAGTAATCAAATTGAATGCAGTGCAGCAGGGTTTAATTGTGCGCACGCTTCTTCCTCTGCCGGACTGGAGGAGGTACAGAGATGTCTGGCTGCACTCCTCTGGTTGCTCACACTCGTTCTCCTGCTCATCGGTTACAACTGCAGGTGGAACACCTGCCGGAGCATCCTGAGGAGCTTCAGCAGGAACTGTGGAATGACACTTGGCTGACTTCGCGTCACTGTTCCTCTTCGGCATACTGCATCAAACTGAATGCTGTGCAGCCGGGTTTAATTGTGTGCACGTGACAGAAAACTGATTCGTCGTGGCGCGCAGTGAAATGTGACGCTGCGTTACAAGTAGTGTCAAAACTTGACAGTTTCCGTGTCACTTCATAATAATGCGTGACAGTCTGGGCTCCAAGAACCATCACAGGAACCACTACGAACGTTGTCACGTTCTATTAAGGATCACTACTCATCAAGACGGATCAATACACTCAGTTGCGACCTCCACGACGTGAGATGAAATGAGGGTGGTGTGTGACATTCGTGGAAGATTTTTTGACAGCCAAAAACATGCTCCACGAATATCAAGAATATCACACACCAACACGCACTATTAAGAAACCTATTCAGATGCGTTAAGTCACGTTAAGAATGTCAGGAATGTGCCAAGAATGACAGAAAAATGACATTCGTAACACGTCTTGCTTATGTGTAAACACACCTTAAGGATGATTCTGAGAAAGCTCAGAACTACACACGAGGACCTGGTCAATGACCTGAAGAGAGATGGGACCACAGTCACAAAGGTTACATTAGTAACACATGATGCTGTCATGGTTTATAATCCTGCAGGGCAGCAAGGTCCCCCTGCTCAAGCCAGCACATGTCCTGGCCCGTTTGAAGTTCACCAGTGACCATCTGGATGATCCAGAGGAGGCATAGGAGAAGGTCATGTGGTCAGATGAGACCAGAATAGAGCTTTTTGGAATCAACTCCACTTACCATGTTTAGAGGATGAGAACAACCCCAAGAAAACCATCCCAACTGTGAAGCATGGGGTGGAAACATCATACTCTGGGGGTGCTCTTCTGCAAAGGGGACAGGACGACTACACCGTATTGAAGGGAGGATGGATGGGGTCATGTATTGCGATATTTTTGAAAACAACTTCCTTCCCTCAGTAAGAGCATTGAAGATGGGTCATGGCTGGGTCTTCCAGCATGACAATGACCCAAAACACACAGCCAGGACAACTAAGGAGGGGCTCCGTAAGAAGCATTTCAAGGTCCTGGAGTGGCCTGGCCAGTCTCCAGACCTGAACTCAATAGAAAATCTTTGGAGGGAGCTGAAACTCCAAACCTGAAAGATTTGGAGAAGATCTATATGGAGGAGTGGACCAAAATCCCTGCTGCAGTGTGTGAAAACCTCATGAAAAACTACAGGAAATGTTTGACCTCTGTAATTGCAAACAAAGGCTACTGTACAAAATATTAACATTAATTTTGACGGTTGGCTCTCACTGCGGTATTCTATCACTTCCTGTTCCGGAGCACAGCGGTGTTTTGCTGTATCTGTTAGCTGTTTAATCTGCGTAGTTAGATTGATCTAGATAACTAGATAATGATTTGTTTCACAGTGTAATCTTCACGTGCCTTAATTAAAGCACTCTCTCTGCTGAATCACCTCTAAATTATTCACACATTATTCACTTTGTGTGTTTTTAGGAATCCGCTAGCTTAGCGCAGCTACTAGCTCTTAGCCGGTTTAGCATGGCAGCATCTCCTGTCTCTCCCCCACTTTTCTGTGCTGGGTGTGAAATGTTTAGTTATTCCTCGGCCTCCTTTAGCAGTAATGGTACTTGTAATAAGTGTAGCTTGTTGGTAGGTTTGGAGGCCAGGCTGGGCAAATTGGAGACTTGGATCCGCACCTTGGAAAATCCTACAGCTAGCAAGGCCCCTGTAGTTGGTGCGGACCAAGGTAGCTTAGCCGCTGTTAGCTGTACACCAGCAGATCCCGAGCAGCCGGGAAAGCAGGCCGGCTGGGTGACTGTGAGGAAGAAGCATAGTTCTAAATAGAAGCCCCCTGTACACCACCAACCCATTCATATCTATAACTGTTTTTCCCCACTCAGCTACACACCCGCTGAGGATCAAACTCTGGTTATTGGTGACTCTGTTTTGAGAAATGTGAAGTTAGCGACACCAGCAACCATAGTCAATTGTCTTCCGGGGGCCAAAGCAGGCGACATTGAAGGAAATTTGAAACTGCTGGCTAAGGCTAAGCGTAAATTTGGTAAGATTGTAATTCACGTTGGCAGTAATGACACCCGGTTACGCCAATCGGAGGTCACTAAAATTAATATTGAATCGGTGTGTAACTTTGCAAAAACAATGTTGGACTCTGTAGTTTTCTCTGGGCCCCTCCCCAATCGGACCGGGAGTGACTTCTTTAGCCGCATGTTCTCCTTGAATTGCTGGCTGTCTGAGTGGTGTCCAAAAAATGAGGTGGGCTTCATAGATTATTGGCAAAGCTTCTGGGGAAAACCTTTTCTTGTTAGGAGAGACGGCATCCATCCCACTTTGGATGGAGCCGCTCTCTAGAAATCTGGCCAATTTTATTAAACCCTCAAATCGTGACTATCCAGGGTTGGGACCAGGAAGCAGAGTTGTAGTCTTACACACCTCTCTGCAGCTTCTCTCCCCCTGCCATCCCCCCAATACCCCAACCCCGTAGAGACGCTGCCTGCTCCCAGACTACCAATAACCAGTAAAAATAGATTTAAGCATAAAAATTCAAAAAGAAAAAATAATATAGCACCTTCAACTGCACCACAGACTAAAACAGTTAAATGTGGTCTAATAAACATTAGGTCTCTCTCTCCTAAGTCCCTGTTAGTAAATTATATAATAATTGATGAACATTTTGATTTATTCTGCCTTACAGAAACCTGGTTACAGCAGGATGATTTAGTTTAAATGAGTCAACACCCCCGAGTCATACTAACTGTCAGAATGCTCAAAGCATGGGTCGAGGAGGAGGATTAGCAGCAATCTTCCACTCCAGCTTATTAATTAATCAAAGACCCAGACAGAGCTTTAATTCATTTGAAATTTTGACTCTTAGTCTTGTCCATCCAAAGACAGTGGACTCATCTCTGTGCTTGTCCTGTTAGACCTCAGTGCAGCTTTTGATACTGTTGACCATAATATTTTATTACAGAGATTAGAGCATGCCATAGGTATTAAAGGCACTGCGCTGCAGTGGTTTGAATAATATTTATCTAATAGATTACAATTTGTTCATGTAAATGGGGAGTCTTCTTCACAGACTAAGGTTAATTATGGAGTTCCACAAGGTTCTGTGCTAGGACCAATTTTATTCACTTTATACATGCTTCCCTTAGGCAGTGTTATTAGAAAGCATTGCTTAAATTTTCATTGTTACCCAGATGATACCCAGCTTTATCTATCCATGAAGCCGGAGGACACACACCAATTAGTTAAACTGCAGGAATGTCTTACAGACATAAAGACATGGATGACCTCTAATTTCCTGCTTTTAAATTCAGATAAAACTGAAGTTATTGTACTTGGCCCCACAAATCTTAGAAACATGGTGTCTAACCAGATCCTTACTCTGGATGGCATTACCCTGACCTCCAGTAATACTGTGAGAAAGCTTGGAGTCATTTTTGATCAGGATATGTCCTTCAATGCGCATATTAAGCACATATGTAGGACTGCTTTTTTGCATTGTCTCAGAGTGATGCTGAAAAGCTAATTCATGCATTTATTTCTTCTAGGCTGGACTACTGTAATTCATTATTATCAGGTTGTCCTAAAAGTTCCCTGAAAAGCCTTCAGTTAATTCAAAATGCTGCAGCTAGAGTACTGACGGGGACTAGAAGGAGAGAGCATATTTCACCCATTTTGGCCTCTCTTCATTGGCTCCCTGTTAATTCCAGAATAGAATTTAAAATTCTTCTTCTTACTCATTAGGTTTTGAATAATCAGGTCCCATCTTATCTTAGGGACCTCATAGTACCATATCACCCCAATAGAGCACTTCGCTCTCAGACTGCAGGCTTACTTGTAGTTCCTAGGGTTTCTAAGAGTAGAATGGGAGGCAGAGCCTTCAGCTTTCAGGCTCCTCTCCTGTGGAACCAGCTCCCAATTTGGATTAGGGAGACAGACACCCTCTCTACTTTTAAGATTAATCTTAAAACTTTCCTTTTTGAAAAAGCTTATAGTTAGGGCTGGATCGGGTGATGCTGAACCATCCCTTAGTTATGCTGCTATAGACTTAGACTGCTGGGGGGTTCCCATGATGCACCCAGTGTTTCTTTTTATTCACCTCTTTTTGCTCTGTATGCACCACTCTGCTTTTAATCATTGGTGATTGAGCTCTGCTCCCCTCCACAGCATGTCTTTTTCCTGATTCTCTCCCCTCAGCCCCAACCAGTCCCAGCAGAAGACTGCCCCTCCCTGAGCCTGGTTCTGCAGGAGGTTTCTTCCTGTTTAAAGGGAGTTTTTGCTCACAGGGGGTCGTTTGACCGTTGGGGTTTTTCTGTAATTATTGTATGGCTTTTGCCTTACAATATGAAGTGCTTTGGGGCAACTGTCTGTTGTGATTTGGTGCTATTTAAATAAAATTGATTTGATTTGATTTTGATTTGATTTTCACATGTGTTCAAATACTTATTTGCAGCAGTAACATACAAATAAATTATTTAAAAAATCATACATTGTGATTTCCGGACTTTTTTTTAGATTATGTCTCTCACAGTGGACATGCACCTAAGATGAAAATTTCAGACCCCTCCATGATTTCTAAGGGGAAGAACTTGCAAAAATGCAGGTTGTTCAAATACTTATTTAACTCACTGTATATATATTCAGTTTAAAAAGTTTACAGATTTCAGTTTACAGAGCAATTACTTCAGGAAATCTTGATGGGGGGGGGGTGTCACTACAGCCGCTAAGGTGGGTAGTTGAGCCCCGAGCAGGCTCTCGCTTTTGTGTCAAGCGCCGGACCCGACAGTGTCCGGTGAGGAGTTTGACTGGGATGGTACCCCTGTCAAATGGTAATGTAGGTGTCAGATCAGGGAGGACAGAATCCTCCCCTGGAGACAGGCAGCTGAGAAACGGAAGCACTTTGCTACCAACTGCAAAAACGAAGAGAGACACCAAATCAAATCAAATCAAATCAAATCAAATCAATTTTATTTATATAGCGCCAAATCACAACAACAGTTGCCCCAAGGCGCTTTATATTGCAAGGCAAAAGCCATACAATAATTACAGAAAAACCCCAACGGTCAAAACGACCCCCTATGAGCAAGCACTTGGCGGCAGTGGGAAGGAAAAACTCCCTTTTAACAGGAAGAAACCTCCAGCAGAACCAGGCTCAGGGAGGGGCAGTCTTCTGCTGGGACTGGTTGGGGCTGAGGGGAGAGAATCAGGAAAAAGAAATGCTGTGGAAGACAGCAGAGATCAATCACTAATGATTAAATGCAGAGTGGTGCACACAGAGAGAAAAGAGAAAGAAACACTCAGTGCATCATGGGAACCCCCCAGCAGTCTAAGTCTATAGCAGCATAACTAAGGGATGGTTCAGGGTCACCTGATCCAGCCCTAACTATAAGCTTTAGCAAAAAGGAAAGTTTAAGCCTAATCTTAAAATTAGAGAGGGTGTCTGTCTCCCTGATCTGAATTGGGAGCTGGTTCCACAGGAGAGGAGCCTGAAAGCTGAAGGCTCTGCCTCCCATTCTACTCTTAAAAACCCTAGGAACTACAAGTAAGCCTGCAGTCTGAGAGCGAAGCGCTCTATTGGGGTGATATGGTACTAAGATGTCCCTAAGATAAGAAGGGACCTGATTATTCAAAACCTTATAAGTAAGAAGAATTTTAAATTCTATTCTAGAATTAACAGGAAGCCAATGAAGAGAGGCCAATATGGGTGAAATATGCTCTCTCCTTCTAGTCCCTGTCAGTACTCTAGCTGCAGCATTTTGAATTAACTGAAGGCTTTTCAGGGAACCTTTAGGACAACCTGATAATAATGAATTACAATAGTCCAGCCTTGAGGAAATAAATGCATGAATTAGTTTTTCAGCATCACTCTGAGACAAGACCTTTCTGATTTTAGAGATATTGCGCAAATGTAAAAAAGCAGTCCTACATATTTGCTTAATATGCGCATTGAAGGACATATCCTGATCAAAAATGACTCCAAGATTTCTCACAGTATTGCTAGAAGTCAGGGTAATGCCATCCAGAGTAAGGATCTGGTTAGACACCATGTTTCTAAGATTTGTGGGGCCAAGTACAATCACTTCAGTTTTATCTGAATTTAAAAGCAGGAAATTAGAGGTCATCCATGTCGTTATGTCTTTAAGACATTCCTACAGTTTAACTAATTGATGTGTCCCCTCTGGCTTCATGGATAGATAAAGCTGGGTATCATCTGCGTAACAATGAAAATTTAAGCAATGCATTCTAATAATACTGCCTAAGGGAAGCATGTATAAAGTGAATAAAATTGGTCCTAGCACAGAACCTTGTGGAACTCCATAATTAACCTTAGTCCTTGAAGAAGACTCCCCATTTACATGAACAAATTGTAGTTTGATGTAGTAGTAGTAAGATGTCCTAGATTTATGGAGGGCTTTTTTATAGAGCAACAGACTCTTTTTCCAGGCTAAGTGAAGATCTTCTAAATTAGTGAGACGCCATTTCCTCTCCAATTTACGGGTTATCTGCTTTAAGCTGCGAGTTTGTGAGTTATACCACGGAGTCAGGCACTTCTGATTTAAGGCTCTCTTTTTCAGAGGAGCTACAGCATCCAAAGTTGTGCTCAGTGAGGATGTAAAACTATTGACGAGATAATCTATCTCACTCACAGAGTTTAGGTAGCTACTCTGCACTGTGTTGGTATTGTTGTATGGCTGGGGGTGCCTGGCTGCCTTTTGTTTCTGTCTTCTGTCTTCTGTTCTGTCTTTTGTTTTTCCTTCCAGGTGGCTTGCGTTCAGGACTGAGTGGCTGTGTGGCTGAGCTATCAGGACCTCACCCTGATCACCTGAGGCTGGTCATGTGCAGCTCATCAGGACTCACAGCTGTGGTGCATCTACATGGATTGGGGCATGGTTGCATTTAAGTCTGGAGTACACAGTGTGTATTTGCCAGAGACTCGACCTTGTGACCAGACGGGTGAGATCGTCGTCTAGAAAGCCATCTCATCATCATGGATGCAGAGACCGTAGCAGGTTTGACACCATGGTCTGTGAAAGAGGAGGGGGTGAGGTCTCACGCTCGTCAGCACACTTCCTGAGGTACTTTAGGTTTTGTGACTAACATGAGTACAGTCAGTAAATGTGGTGTCCCTCACACCTTATTATATTGAGCTGTTATGTTAGTCGTTTAATCAGCTTCCACTGCAGTGGAGAATGTGAACTGGGTGTTCCATGCCTGCAGGGTGGGAGGCTGATTGGTGATTAAGCCAGGAAGTGTTTGCTGTTTATGTACAACTTTGAGTGGTCTCTCTGTGTGTGGAGTGGTGGACTCACATGATGGTGTCTTCTTTCACAGACTCGGTTGGTCGCGGCCACCTGGGGGGTGTCGGCGGGGTCCTTGGGTCCAAACTGTTCTGGCTCCGGACCGTTTGTGCTGCTGGGAGCACACCGCTGTTCCACCACGCCAGACCGCGCACTTATTTGTTTGTAATTCTGCACATCACTGCTATGTTATTAAATTCAGTTATCCTTTGTACCGTGCTCTGCTTATTTTATACTGGGTCTTACTTCGAACGCTGGTCGGTCCTCCGCCCGCGTCCGACACATAACAGGTATATGGCATTGGAGAACATAACAAAGAAGGAATCATATCCTTAAACCTAGTTACAGCGCTTTCCAAAAGACTTGTACTGTAATGAAACTTATTCCCCACTGCTGGGTAGTCCATTAAAGTACATGTAAATGTTATTAAGAAATGATCAGACAGAAGGGGGTTTTCAGGGAATACTGTTAAGTCTTCAATTTCCATACCATAAGTCAAAACAAGATCTAAAGTATGATTAAAGTGGTGGGTGGACTCATTTACATTTTGAGCAAAGCCATTTGAGTCTAATAACAGATTAAATGCAGTGTTGAGGCTGACATTCTCAGCATCTATGTGGATGTTAAAATCGCCCACTATAATTATCATATCTGAGCTAAGCACTAAGTCAGACAAAAGGTCTGAAAATTCACAGAGAAACTCACAGTAATGACGAGGTGGACGATTGATAACAACAAATAAAACTGGTTTTTGGGACTTCCAATTTGGATGGACAAGACTAAGAGTCAAGATTTCAAATGAATTAAAGCTCTGTCTGGGTTTTTGATTAATTAATAAGCTGGAATGGAAGATTGCTGCTAATCCTCCCCCTCGGCCTGTGCTACGAGCATTCTGACAGTTAGTGTGACTCGGGGGTTGTGACTCATTTAAACTAACATATTCATCCTGCTGTAACCAGGTTTCTGTAATGCAGAATAAATCAATATGTTGATCAATTATTATATCATTTACTAACAGGGACTTAGAAGAGAGAGACCTAATGTTTAATAGACCACATTTAACTGTTTTAGTCTGTGGTGCAGTTGAAGGTGCTATATTATTTTTTCTTTTTGAATTTTTATGCTTAAATAGATTTTTATTGGTTGTTGGTGGTCTGGGAGCAGGCACCGTCTCTACGGGGATGGGGTAATGAGGGGATGGCAGGGGGAGAGAAGCTGCAGAGAGGTGTGTAAGACTACAACTCTGCTTCCTGGTCCCAACCCTGTATAGTCACAGTTTGGAGGGTTTAATAAAATTGGCCAGATTTCTAGAAATGAGAACTGCTCCATCCAAAGTGGGATGGATGCCATCTCTCCTAACAAGACCAGGTTTTCCCCAGAAGCTTTGCCAATTATCTATGAAGCCCACCTCATTTTTCGGACACCACTCAGACAGCCAGCAATTCAAGGAGAACATGCGGCTAAACATGTCACTCCCGGTCCGATTGGGGAGGGGCCCAGAGAAAACTACAGAGTCCGACATTGTTTTTCCAAAGTTACACACCGATTCAATATTCCTTTTAGTGACCTTCGATTGGCGTAACCGGGTGTCATCTGCCGATGTGAATTACAATCTTACCAAATTTACGCTTAGCCTTAGCCAGCAGTTTCAAATTTCCTTCAATGTCGCCTGCTCTGGCCCCCAGAAGACAATTGACTATGGTTGCTGGTGTCGCTAACTTCACATTTCTCAAAACAGAGTCCTCAGCGGGTGTGTCACAGAGTGGGGAAAAACAGATGTGAACGGGTTGGTGGTGTACAGGGGGCTTGTGTTTAGGACTACGCTTCCTCCTCACAGTCACCCAGCCGGCCTGCTTTCCCGGCTGCTCAGGATCTGCTGGGGGACAGCTAACGGCGGCTAAGCTACCTTGGTCCGCACCGACTACAGGGGCCTGGCTAGCTGTAGGATTTTCCAAGGTGCGGAGCTGAGTCTCCAATTCGCCCAGCCTGGCCTCCAACATTACGAATAAGCTACACTTATTACAAGTACCATTACTGCTAAAGGAGGCCGAGGAATAACTAAACATTTCACACCCAGAGTAGAGAAGTGCGGGAGAGACAGGAGAAGCCACCATGCTAAACCAGCTAAGAGCTAGTAGCTGCACTAAGCTAGCGGATTCCTAAAAACACACAAAGTGAATAATGTGTAAATAATTTAGAGGTGATTCAGCAGAGGGAGTGCTTTAGTTAAGGCACGTGAAGATTACACTGTGAAACAAATTGTTATCTAGTTATCTAGATCAATCTAACTACGCAGATTAAACAGCTAACAGATACAGGAAAACACCGCTGTGCTCTGGAACAGGAAGTGATACAATACCGCAGTGAGAGCCAACCACCAGTAGAGGCCAGTCCACCAGAAAAATATTCAATAAATTCATTGGTGTCACCACATTCACTGAACACATCAATGTTCACCTGAATTTATTGAATTTGTTGTGGTGTCTCGTTTCGTTTTTGCACTTTGTGGATGGTCCCTAAGCTTTCGTTTTCTCATTCACGTGCTCATTCAAATCAGTATTATTTTTCAGCTCAGAGGATGGCTCATATGGATAAAAATAAGGTTGTAGCTCATTGTCTACCTTCCTGAGGTTAGAAACTAGTGTTGTTTGTTTTTCTACAACATTTGTCTTAAGATTTATTGAGCTGTGAACTTTGAATCTGTGAATATCTTTCTAACTGTAGGGCCCTGTCCCACTGGCTTTTAGGAGGATTTGCGTAGGCTCTGGATGGATGGATGGATGGATGGATGGATGGATGGATGGATGGATGGATGGATGGATGGATGGATGGATGGATGGATGGATGGATGGATGGATGGATGGATGGATGGATGGATGGATGGATAGATAGATAGATAGATAGATAGATAGATAGATAGATAGATAGATAGATAGATAGATAGATAGATAGATAGATAGATAGATAGATAGATAGATAGATAGATAGATACTTTAATGATCCAAAAGGAAATTTAAACACCCCGTAGCTTAAAACACATCCTTATACAGTACATTCAACACACACAAGGACAAAAAACAACCAGAGTGGATATTCATGATGAGGGTACATTCCACGTTCAGTCACTGTAAGTGCAAATGCATCAATAGGGGGAGCAGTGCAAAAAATGGGTCAATGTGACCACACTACAAATCTTATGTCCTATGAATCTTAAAAACACTATCCAATGCATTAAAAAAAACAATAAATAAATAAATAAATATTAAAAAGTCAAGGATTGCGCACAAAAATGGCTCATATTCGCTTAACATCCGCAATATGCGTGAAGCATGCTTGTATGAGTCGGCCGACACCCGCACACATCCGGAATTATCTGCAGAGGCATGTTCTTCCGTTGCCAGGATTTTTGAGCTGCACAAAATTTTGGCTGCGGATGACATCCACCTTACATACTCCATACATACTCAATACATACTCAATTCATACACAATACATACTCACTCTATCCTCTGTATATCTGCCGTTAACTGCTGATATCCGCAACTGACGGGGATTTGCGGCTTGGTAGCGGACCAGGATAGTGTGTAAAACAGATATATTCCGTGCCTATCATGTCCACATCACAAACTAAAATATGTTGTAGCAACTGCATACAGATTGGCCACGAATAAGCGTTTTTATTACATCTGCTTTGCAGCTGATTTGCGGACAATCGGTGAATGCATAACAAACACGTCACGTAAAACCCAAAGTGTGGCAGAAAGCGACATACCTGCCAGTCAGTGCCAGTCTGGCTGTGTAAATCCACAAGACGCAATAGCTGCTGCAATCGGGTCTCCTCCAGGAATTTATTTAACACCAACAAAAGGAAGAGTTGCTGTTTAGGCCACAACTCACGCTGAAGTCTGTTTCTGTGACACTCAAAAAAAAAAAAAACACTGTCCTCACACCCTGAGCAGCTTCCCCCCTCCCGCTCCCCAAGCTCATGAACAGTTAACCCTCACATGACAACATGAACATTAACTCTGTGATCAACTTGTCCAAGTCCAGCAAATGCCCACAGGCTGTGTTGTTGATGTGAATAGTGATGCCGACGGCCCGAGTGCGCTTATTTTATGACCGCAATGCAGATGCCGTTGTAGCGGAAAGCTGTGATCAAACAGCCAACATCTTAAGCTTGCATTAAGATGAGGCCATTGAGTTTTTTCAAAGAAAGATAAACTCCATACAGCAAGGCCTGGTATATCTCCAGGTGTCAAAGAGGAGACGCTCTTAAGCCATGCACAGGTGGATCTGTCAACAAACCCCCACCACATTCAGGATTTAAGATTACCCCAAAGCGCATTCCACACGAAGCTGTGAATTCTTATCAGCATCCCAAACCAGATGCAACTCAACTCCCCTCGCACATAAAAAAAAAACCTCCACAGAAATACACCTTCTTCACCAAAAGTCCTGAAAAGAGGTTTTTTTTACACTAAACTCAAAAGAAAACAGCTCACTGAAGGATTACTCTTGATTCACCAATTATGGCAAAGTTTCTCTGGTTCCTTCCTTCCCACTGTAGCCAAGTGCTTGCTCACAGGGGGTCGTTTTGACCGTTGGGGTTTTACATAATTATTGTATGGCCTTGCCTTACAATATAAAGCGCCTTGGGGCAACTGTTTGTTGTGATTTGGCGCTATATAAAAAAATTGATTGAATTGATTGATTGAAATCGACTAGGTATTATGCTTTTTACATTTCTGCCAGATAAATACAAATTCAACCATGGAACAAGAGTGACCCCTGTTGAACGATTTGGGAAGGATAGGACTGATTTCCTGCAAGACTCCAAATTGTAACCACACTTTAAAAAGGAAATTTCATGGTACTGTTGTAGCAAAAAAAAAAAAAAAAGAGAGAGAGAAAAGGAAAAGGAAGCATGTCACTCTTTTCTATTTATGCATGAAAGTATTATATTTGATGTGTTATACTCTGTTCATTGGGGAATGTTTACTTAGTGTGTTCTTGTATATATATGTGTGTGTGGTCTATAATTCCAGGTAAACCAGTTACAAGATTTATTCTACAGGACTTGATTTGGTTTCAAAGCGGGAATGTTGGAGCCACGCTGATTTATCTATAAAACTAGACAAAGGAATCTCCAGAAACTACTTTACCCAGAATTCTTGGGGGTGGAGCTTGTTAAACCTTTAAAAGAGCTCACGCCCAGGAATTCACTCTCTTTTCCTCTCGCTCTTTTCCTCTCTTCACTTTTCTGCATCTTGCCATTTTTCTTGAGTCTAAAGACGCACCTAAGCCGTCAATAGTAAGATTTATGACTCTTTGTTTAATGTCACGTGCTACTTAAGACTCATTCTTGTTTGGCGTACCGACAAGAATTTACTTTATTTTTCCGACAGATAACTTTTGCAACCTTTGTCAAGTTAAACGTGCCGGAGCATTTAACTTCCTTTTTTCAAATTTTCAAATTGAAACCTTTTTCATTTTCAAACTCCAAATTCCTTTCACGAACATTTTTCTTCTAAAGTCAGCTATTTTTGCACTGAATTCTGATTTGACCAAGCTTCCAAAAGATGACAACGAAAGACGAATTTTTGATTTTTGATAGAGAATAAAGATGCTCAAACCTTTATTCTGACAAGCCAGATTCCAGAGCGCTGCAGAGAAAAACATCCAGGTCTACTGAGACGTTCAACAGCCCCTTACCAAAAAATAGTACTGATAAGTATATTAAAAAGTAAACTCGAAGTATACTTGAAACATACTTGCATATACTACTTTTTGGTAAGGGGCATCTTGAACTGCCGCCGCAAAAACACAGCACAATAGCAAAAATCATCCCCGCCACTGACAAGACCGAGCGGGTCGGACCGGCAGAGCCTCTTTGTCAAGGTCCCTGACGAAGCTGTGTGGCGGACAGGGCGTCGACTGAACCAGACGATTCCAGCATCGGACCTCACGGAGACCCGCTGCACTGCGCAAAGTAAGACTGGGCTATGTTGTCAGATAAACAGAATGGCTTTATTCAACTCTATTCAAAATCATTAATCTTCTCTCAGGTTAATAATACCAAAGTAAATTACCTGTTAAATTAGGACGAATCTTACTCCTAAAACTCCCGCTACGAAACCAAATTATCTGAACATCATATAAACATTGCTCATTGAAGGTCGTCATCAATAAATTGATCACTGTGATATGTCCTGTTATTTAACTCCTGCCAGGGTTAAATAAATATCTTAAACGTGTGAAGTTGTCTGTGATTTTTGTATGGTTTTACAGAGGGTGTCGGATCTGACCTGTGGAGCTTATCCTTTAGAAACTGAGACTGATTAATTAAATTGAGACTAATCAATAAATAAATGCTTAAACTAAAAGGACCTATCCTTTGAACTAGGTGGTGCCCAGAGGTAAAATTATCCACAAGCGATAATTTTCAATATTCCAAACATTATTATATACATCTTGTGACTCTGTTCCCTACACAGTGCACGCGCAACACGTGCGCGATGCATTCATAATACACCCGTAATACTGCCGTGATAATCTCAATGTGTCAGATCATTTTCCTCTCTACATGCGTTATATAACCGTGATTGTTCATCATATAGTCGCTATATATTATTAATATATCCATAATTCATACTGGGACATTTGTCATTTTTGGCCATTTTTGTTGCCGACGACAACGACCGCCTGTACTTTGTGTACTCAATTCATGCGCAATTAATCCTGTCCCCAGTGGGACAGGGCCCTTAACAAAGTCTCCAGCCGAGGTTTCTGTCCTCCCTGAGTTTGACACCTACGTTACCGTTTGACAGGTGGACCGTCCCAGTCAAACTCCTGACCTGCTACTGCCTCGGAGATGGTAACGCTGAGTGGGGTCAGGCGCTTGACACCAAAGCGAGAGCGCGCTCGGGGCTCAACTCCCTGCCTCACCGGCTGTAGTGACCCCCCCCACCACCACCCCAACCCCACAAAAAAAAAAAAAAAAACATTTCTGCGGTGACAGGGTTTGCAATCAAGATGTCGTGAAGCAATTGATCTGTAAACTGTTATCTGTAAACTACTTAAACTGAATATATATATATATATATATATATATATATATATATATATATATATATATATAAATCCCAGGATATATATATTACCCACACGCAGGATATTACGCATTGCCAAGGTCAGAAGAATAAAAATCAGCCGTATTACTTTGTCACTGTATATAGGCCTCCTGGCCCATATTCTGAATTCTTAGATGAATTTGGTGCGTTCATCTCTAACTTGTTAACTAGTGTAGATAACATTCTGAGCATTGGTGACTTTAACGTTCATATCTGATGCCCTCTGCAAATCATTTATGGAAATTGTGGATGCATTAGGATTTCGGCAATGCATTCGGGATTCAACACACATTAGTGGAAATACCCTGGATCTGGTTCTCGCACATGGTATTGCTGTCACGAACATTGACATCATGCCTCTTACATCAATGGTCCCTGATCACTCACTTATTAAGTTTACAGTTTCGCTGCCATATTTAGTGGAACAACAACCTTATTTATCACTGCAGCAATGCATCAACTCCTCAACTAAGACTGAACTAGAAGCTAGACTGCCTGATGTCTTAGCCACACGTTTGACAAATACCCAGTCAACAGACAGACTTGTGAATAGTTTAAACTCAGTGCTCAAAATGACACTCGACATGATTGCACCACCTATGTTGAAACCACGCTCCCCCAAATTGCAGTCACCTTGGTTCAATGATTACCTGCATGACCTCAAGCATAAAGCAAGAGGTCTAGAACGGAAATGGCGTCGTTCAAAATTAGAAGTATTCCACCTTGCGTGGCGTGATGCTATCTTAGACTATAAGCATGCATTATTGGCTACAAAGCGGACTTACTACTCTGATTTGATCAACAAAAACAAGCATAATTCAAAGTTCTTGTTCGACACGGTGGCAACACTTATTCATGGACAACCACCTGTAGCTCGCTCTCCTTTTACAGCACAAGATTTCCTAGATTACTTTGAGAAGAAAATAAATGACATTAGGTTGAACATATCCCAGCATGCCTTAACCCAGCCACTACACCCTGCTACTGAGGTGGGCGCCACTACTGAGGAATTATCTAGGTTTACAGAATTTGATAGTATCTCTCTAGACATGCTGACAAAATTCGTAACGTCAACAAAAAGCACAACCTGTTTATTTCATCCTATACCAACAAAACTGTTTAAGGACCTGTGGCCCACTCTTGGGCCGATTGTGCTGGAAATTATTAATCTTTCTTTAACTTCTGGATCTGTTCCTAAACGTTTCAAATCTGCAGTGATTAAACCATTACTTAAGAAACCTAATCTTGACCCTAGTGTATTGAAAAACTATCGGCCGATATCACATCTATCATTTTGCTCTAAAATTCTGGAAAAAGTGGTGTCACAACAGCCCATAGACTATCTTACTGACAATAATCTCTTTGAGCCACTGCAGTCTGCTTTTAGAAAATATCATTCCACTGAGACGGCTCTCACTAAAGTGGTGATGATCTTCTACTTACAGTGGACTTGGACACCACTATGGTTCTGCTGCTGTTAGATTTCAGTGCTGCATTTGATACAGTGGATCATCATATTCTACTTGATAGGCTGGAGAATCATTTTGGGATTACTGGGAGTGCCCTTGCGTGGCTGACGTCATACTTGACCAGTCGTTCTCACTGTGTTTTGTACAGTAACACTACCTCTAACCTTAGTGACATGAAATTTGGGGTTCCTCAGGGGTCTGTCTTAGGCCCCCTGCTTTTCTCCCTTTATATAGCACCCCTTGGGCACATATTGCTGCGTTTTGGGATTACCTTTCACTGCTATGCAGATGATACTCAGTTATATATGCCGATAACTGCTGGTAATCTCGTTCACATAAAATCCTTAGAAGATTGCCTTGCAGCAGTGAGAAATTGGATGT
Organism: Thalassophryne amazonica; assembly: GCF_902500255.1. Classification (NCBI taxonomy): domain Eukaryota; kingdom Metazoa; phylum Chordata; class Actinopteri; order Batrachoidiformes; family Batrachoididae; genus Thalassophryne; species Thalassophryne amazonica. The sequence goes on from NC_047113.1 coordinate 109,907,914, forward strand.
CTAGAAACTTCCTACTTTTAAACTCTGAAAAGACTGAAATGATGGTTCTTGGTCCAGTGAGATATCGGCATCAATTTGACCAGCTAACACTCAATCAATCAATCAATTTTATTTATATAGCGCCAAATCACAACAAACAGTTGCCCCAAGGCCCTTATATTGTAAGGCAAGGCCATACAATAATTACGTAAAAACCCCAACGGTCAAAACGACCCCCTGTGAGCAAGAACTTGGCGACAGTGGGAAGGAAAAACTCCCTTTTAACAGGAAGAAACCTCCAGCAGAACCAGGCTCAGGGAGGGGTAGTCTTCTGCTGGGACTGGTTGGGGCTGAGGGAGAGAACCAGGAAAAAGACATGCTGTGGAGGGGAGCAGAGCTCAATCACTAATGATTAAATGCAGAGTGGTGCATACAGTGCAAAAAAAGAAAGAAACACTCAGTGCATCATGGGAACCCCCCAGCAGTCTAAGTCTATAGCAGCATAACTAAGGGATGGTTCAGGGTCACCTGATCCAGCCCTAACTATAAGATTTAGCAAAAAGGAAAGTTTTAAGCCTAATCTTAAAAGTAGAGAGGGTGTCTGTCTCCCTGATCTGAATTGGGAGCTGGTTCCACAGGAGAGGAGCCTGAAAGCTGAAGGCTCTGCCTCCCATTCTACTCTTACAAACCCTAGGAACTACAAGTAAGCCTGCAGTCTGAGAGCGAAGCGCTCTATTGGGGTGATATGGTACTATGAGGTCCCTAAGATAAGATGGGGCCTGATTATTCAAAACCTTATAAGTAAGAAGAAGAATTTTAAATTCTATTCTAGAATTAACAAGAAGCCAATGAAGAGAGGCCAATGTGGGTGAGATATGCTTTCTCCTTCTAGTCTCCGTTAGTACTCTAGCTGCAGCATTTTGAATTAACTGAAGGCTTTTCAGGGAACTTTTAGGAAGCCTAGGCTCGTGTGTCATACATCACACTGACAAAGTGAGGAACCTTGGGGTAATTTTTGATCCTTCATTGTCCTTTGGCCTCCACATTAGAAATATTACTAGGACTGCGTTCTTCCACCTGCGAAATATAGCGAAGATTCGTCCCATCCTGTCTATGGCTGATGCTGAGACCCTGATCCATGCGTTCATTTCTTCTAGACTGGACTACTGCAGTGTTCTATTTTCTGGTTTACCGCAGTCTAGCATTAGGGCTCTCCAATTGGTTCAAAATGCTGCTGCCAGACTTTTGACATGAAGCAGAAAGTTCGACCACATTACACCCATTTTGGCATCTCTTCACTGGCTTCCTGTCCCAGTGAGATCAGATTTTAAGGTTCTGCTACTAACCTATAAAATTATTCATGGACTGGCACCTCCCTACCTAGCTGACCTAATTAAACCTTACGTACCGGCCCGGGCTTTACGTTCTCAGGGTGCAGGACTACTTTGTGTCCCAAGGGTGAATAAGAAGTCTGTGGGTCACAGAGCTTTCTGTCCCTGTTCTGTGGAATGATCTCCCTGCTTCAATAAAACAATCAGATTCTGTGGAGACTTTCAAGTCCAGACTTAAGATGCACTTATTTCCCTTTCATATGACTAGCATACTGGTACAGTTTTGTTTTACGCTTTTTACTCTTTTAATTCATGTTATTAGTAATTGGAGCGGGCCGCGGCCTCAACTTCACCTAAATTCTGGGTCTTTTAGTGAAGCTTAGGGCTAGCGGCCAGCGATCACCTTAGTATTTCTTCTGTTTTTCTTGTTGATAATGCTGGCAAATTATACAGTATTTTTTGTCTTTCTGATGCCTGATTCTGTTTTTTCTCTGTTTAAGGTGCAGCTCCATCCAGAGATGGGAGTTGTGTTTGTGTTGGCGATCCTCCTGTCCTGTGCACCAATAGCAATTCTTGTATATTCGTCCAGGAATTGTTCTGTGAATTATTTCTGTAATTTATGTTTGTAGCATGGCCTAGGCAGAGGGTCACCCCTTTGAGTCTGGTCTGCTTGAGGTTTCTTCCTCAGAGGGAGTTTTTCCTTACCACTGTTGCTCTGGGGGTTGGTAAGGTTAGACCTTACCTGTGTGAAGTGCCTTGAGGCAACTCTGTTGTGATTTGGCGCTATATAAATAAAAATAAATTGAAATATATATATATATCATGAATGATAGTCACATTTTGCAACACCTGCATTCACATTTCAGGAGATATTTTTTTCAGTATTCACGGTTTGCAATTAACGGTTTGTGTATAATTCACGATTTGCAGCTGATTCACGTTTTGGATCATTAACACAGGATCAGGAGCCCAACTCCTGTGGAGGTGACTGCAGAAGCCGAACAGCGGCCAAATTTTGTATGCTCACTTTTACAAAATGAAATATGTAATGGAGCAGAAATATAATCATTTTAAAATAGCAAATCTAATGTACAACCAGTTTAATCAAATAAAGTAACAAACAAGCGTCTGCTGTTAAATACGCATTGTGCTGTGCGCACAGCAGCAAGCATTCAGATGATGCAGATTTGATCTGTGTGCGTGAGGGCCTAAAATAATAGACGTGCTCCCGGGTACCTAATTCTGCCAGTAAATGAACTGACGCTGGAGGAAAAACCTCCTGAACTGTGTCAGAAACTACCAATGTGTCAGAAAATCAGAAACAAACTGTTGTGGATGCTCACAAGTCACCTCCAGGTTCCACAATACAACAGACAGGATGTCATGAATCAGTGCAGCATCCACAGATTGAGTAGAATCTCGGTGCTACAGCCCATGTCCACCCTCCTGTTAGAGAAAGAACAGAGACGGTGAACTGGGACAGAATAAACACCCAGGGCATTGAAACAGAATTTTTTTCCCAACTGGTTCATTCTGAAAAGAAACAGTATATTGTGGAAATTATGACAGCTGAAAGAAGGAGCAACAATTTTTCATTTTGACAACACATTGGCGTACCACTTTATTTCTCACTTTTCATACAGTTCGCAGACCTTTAATAACAGCTCGACCCCATCCATTAACCTCACAGGAGTCCTGAAAGGGAAAGCACCACAGCGGGCCAAGTCAGCTTGTCACATGCACAGGAATACACATTGCCCACATGAGGGGCTGAGACAGAAAGCATCAGTATCCACACCTCGGGGTGTTAACACCTGCAGAACGGAGGACACACTCTAACCATCAGTGGCGACACTTTGGTATGTGCTCTGCACATCTAGGTGTGTTACTACATACTAAACAGGAAACACACTAGGTATGGTGAATTATGTCCATTACATGTTGAATGTCCGCCACAATAGTAATCTTTCTGGTTCTGGTTTTGAGTTCCACGCCAAAATTGATGTTCCCAAACCAGTTAGAACAAAAAGAAAATGTTCTGAACAGGTTAATAACATTCTATGTCAGCAAGGGGACACTGAAAACACTGCATATGCCAGGCCTGTATGTGGCGCTATACTGCTCCCACGAGACATAGAGAAGACAATAGAGCATGTGCATAAGGAACTAATCAATGTACCAGCAGAAGCTACAACTTTCCGAAGTGGCAGACTGAGTAAAATAAATCATTTTTAGAGAAAGAGGGTCTGATCATCTGAAACAGACTTACTGTGTAAAGTGAAGCAGTGTGTTTCATGCATTTAAAAAAACACACACATGATGCTGTGTTGCTCTCTACCTCACAAAGTAAAAAGGATGTACACTTTCAAATGATGCTTTCATTCAGATTTTATTAGTGGATTTATCGATAAAGCTTTTGTGGAAAAGCTGCACTCACAGCTGTTTTTCAAAGGCTGCGTTCAGTCACACGTGCACACGCTCCACTGAGGACTTCACTGTCCGCCTGTGCTTACTGTCTGGGAAAGCTCAGAAACTTGTAACAACATGAAAAAACAAGATCAATCAGAGATTTCTGACGTCCGCAATCCAAAATTCAGTGGATTCTTCCTTGCCCTAATATCTATCTGTGTTAAAATTTGGTGAGAATCCACGAAGTAGTTTTGATATAATGCTTTAAAGCGTATATAAAGTGAAATCTCAATCTTCTTCTTCCTTGGCCTAATATCTATCTGTCATGAAAATTTCATCAAAATCTGTGCAGTAGTTTTCATGTAATCCTGCTAACAATATTCAGTGGAGTCTTCCATGGCTTAATATGTATCAGTGGTGAACGTTTGGCGAGAATCAGTGAAATAGTTTTCTGAAGAAAAATCCTTGCAAATGTTTTTTTTTTTACCTCAAAGTTTCTGATTACTGTAAAAAAAATAAAGTTTAGAACACTTGTAATTAAAATGGTAAATAAATAAGTAAAAGGTTCTTTAGAAACGTTTCTTCATCTGTAAATTGGCTTGGCTCTACTGGTGGTTGGCTCTCACTGCGGTATTGTATCACTTCCTGTTCCGGAGCACAGCGGTGTTTTTCTGTATCTGTTAGCTGTTTAATCTGCGCAGTTAGATTGATCTAGTTATCTAGATTACGATTTGTTTCCCAGTGTAATCTTTACGTGCCTTAACTAAAGCACTCCTTCTGCTGAATCACCTCTAAATTATTTACACATTATTCACTTTGCGTGTTTTTAGGAATCCGCTAGCTTAGCGTAGCTACTAGCTCTTAGCCGATTTAGCATGGTGGCTTCTCCTGTCTCTCCCGCACTTTTCTGCTCTGGGTGTGAAATGTTTAGTTATTCCTCGGCCTCCTTTAGCAGTAACGGTACTTGTAATAAGTGTAGCTTATTCGTAGCTTTGGAGGCCAGGCTGGGCGAATTGGAGACTCGGCTCCGCACCGTGGAAAATTCTACAGTTAGCCAGGCCCCTGTAGCCGCCGTTAGTTACCCCCTGGCAGATCCCGAGCAGCCGGGAAAGCAGGCTGACTGGGTGACTGTGAGGAGGAAGCGTAGCCCTAAACAGAAGCCCCGTGTACACCGCCAACCCGTTCACATTTCTAACCGTTTTTTCCCCACTCGACGACACAACCCGCCGAGGATCAAACTCTGGTTATTGGCGACTCTGTTTTGCGAAATGTGAAGTTAGCGACACCAGCAACCATAGTCAATTGTCTTCCGGGGGCCAGAGCAGGCGACATTGAAGGAAATTTGAAAACTGCTGGCTAAGGCTAAGCGTAAATTTGGTAAGATTGTAATTCACGTCGGCAGTAATGACACCCGGTTACGCCAATCGGAGGTCACTAAATTAACATTAAATCGGTGTGTAACTTGGCAAAAAACAATGTCGGACTCTGTAGTTTTCTCTGGGCCCCTCCCCCAATCAGACCGGGAGTGACATGTTTAGCCGCATGTTCTCCTTGAATTGCTGGCTGTCTGAGTGGTGTCCAAAAAATGAGGTGGGCTTCATAGATAATTGGCAAAGCTTCTGGGGAAAAACCTGGTCTTGTTAGAGAGACGGCATCCATCCCACTTTGGATGGAGCAGCTCTCATTTCTAGAAATCTGGCCAATTTCTTAAATCCTCCAAACCGTGACTATCCAGGCTTGGGACCAGGAAGCAGAGTTGTAGTCTTACACACCTCTCTGCAGCTTCTCTCCCCCTGCCATCCCCTCATTACCCCATCCCCGTAGAGACGGTGCCTGCTCCCAGACTACCAATAACCAGCAAAAATCTATTTAAGCATAAAATTCAAAAAGAAAAAATAATATAGCACCTTCAACTGCACCACAGACTAAAACAGTTAAATGTGGTCTATTAAACATTAGGTCTCTCTCTTCTAAGTCCCTGTTGGTAAATGATATAATAATTGATCAACATATTGATTTATTCTGCCTTACAGAAACCTGGTTACAGCAGGATGAATATGTTAGTTTAAATGAGTCAACACCCCCGAGTCACACTAACTGTCAGAATGCTCGTAGCACGGGCCGGGGCGGTGGATTAGCAGCAATCTTCCATTCCAGCTTATTAATTAATCAAAAACCCAGACAGAGCTTTAATTCATTTGAAAGCTTGTCTCTTAGTCTTGTCCATCCAAATTGGAAGTCCCAAAAACCAGTTTTATTTGTTATTATCTATCGTCCACCTGGTCGTTACTGTGAGTTTCTCTGTGAATTTTCAGACCTTTTGTCTGACTTAGTGCTTAGCTCAGATAAGATAATTATAGTGGGCGATTTTAACATCCACACAGATGCTGAGAATGACAGCCTCAACACTGCATTTAATCTATTATTAGACTCTATTGGCTTTGCTCAAAAGTAAATGAGTCCACCCACCACTTTAATCATATCTTAGATCTTGTTCTGACTTATGGTATGGAAATAGAAGACTTAACAGTATTCCCTGAAAACTCCCTTCTGTCTGATCATTTCTTAATAACATTTACATTTACTCTGATGGACTACCCAGCAGTGGGGAATAAGTTTCATTACACTAGAAGTCTTTCAGAAAGCGCTGTAACTAGGTTTAAGGATATGATTCCTTCTTTATGTTCTCTAATGCCATATACCAACACAGTGCAGAGTAGCTACCTAAACTCTGTAAGTGAGATAGAGTATCTCGTCAATAGTTTTACATCCTCATTGAAGACAACTTTGGATGCTGTAGCTCCTCTAAAAAAGAGAGCTTTAAATCAGAAGTGCCTGACTCCGTGGTATAACTCACAAACTCGTAGCTTAAAGCAGGTAACCCGTACGTTGGAGAGGAAATGGCGTCTCACTAATTTAGAAGATCTTCACTTAGCCTGGAAAAAGAGTTTGTTGCTCTATAAGAAAGCCCTTCGTGAAGCTAGGACATCTTTCTACTCATCACTAATTGAAGAAAATAAGAACAACCCCAGGTTTCTTTTCAGCACTGTAGCCAGGCTGACAAAGAGTCAGAGCTCTATTGAGCTGAGTATTCCATTAACGTTAACTAGTAATGACTTCATGACTTTCTTTGCTAACAAAATTTTGACTATTAGAGAAAAAATTACTCATAACCATCCCAAAGATGTATCGTTAACTTTGGCTGCTTTCAGTGATGCCGGTATTTGGTTAGACTCTTTCTCTCCGATTGTTCTGTCTGAGTTATTTTCATTAGTTACTTCATCCAAACCATCAACATGTTTATTAGACCCCATTCCTAGCAGGCTGCTCAAGGAAGCCCTACCATTATTTAATGCTTCGATCTTAAATATGATCAATCTATCTTTGTTAGTTGGCTATGTACCACAGGCTTTTAAGGTGGCAGTAATTAAACCATTACTTAAAAAGCCATCACTTGACCCAGCTATCGTAGCTAATTATAGGCCAATCTCCAACCTTCCTTTTCTCTCAAAAATTCTTGAAAGGGTAGTTGTAAAACAGCTAACTGATCATCTGCAGAGGAATGGTCTATTTGAAGAGTTTCAGTCAGGTTTTAGAATTCATCATAATACAGAAACAGCATTAGTGAAGGTTACAAATGATCTTCTTATGGCCTCGGACAGTGGACTCATCTCTGTGCTTGTTCTGTTAGACCTCAGTGCTGCTTTTGATACTGTTGACCATAAAATTTTATTACAGAGATTAGAGCATGCCATAGGTATTAAAGGCACTGCGCTGCGGTGGTTTGAATCATATTTGTCTAATAGATTACAATTTGTTCATGTAAATGGGGAATCTTCTTCACAGACTAAAGTTAATTATGGCGTTCCACAAGGTTCTGTGCTAGGACCAATTTTATTCACTTTATACATGCTTCCCTTAGGCAGTATTATTAGACGGTATTGCTTAAATTTTCATTGTTACGCAGATGATACCCAGCTTTATCTATCCATGAAGCCAGAGGACACACACCAATTAGCTAAACTGCAGGATTGTCTTACAGACATAAAGACATGGATGACCTCTAATTTCCTGCTTTTAAACTCAGATAAAACTGAAGTTATTGTACTTGGCCCCACAAATCTTAGAAACATGGTGTCTAACCAGATCCTTACTCTGGATGGCATTACCCTGACCTCTAGTAATACTGTGAGAAATCTTGGAGTCATTTTGATCAGGATATGTCATTCAAAGCGCATATTAAACAAATATGTAGGACTGCTTTTTTGCATTTACGCAATATCTCTAAAATCAGAAAGGTCTTGTCTCAGAGTGATGCTGAAAAACTAATTCATGCATTTATTTCCTCTAGGCTGGACTATTGTAATTTATTATCAGGTTGTCCTAAAAGTTCCCTAAAAAGCCTTCAGTTAATTCAAAATGCTGCAGCTAGAGTACTGACAGGGACTAGAAGGAGAGAGCATATCTCACCCATATTGGCCTCTCTTCATTGGCTTCCTGTTAATTCTAGAATAGAATTTAAAATTCTTCTTCTACTTATAAGGTTTTGAATAATCAGGTCCCATCTTATCTTAGGGACCTCGTAGTACCATATCACCCCAATAGAGCGCTTTGCTCTCAGACTGCAGGCTTACTTGTAGTTCCTAGGGTTTGTAAGAGTAGAATGGGAGGCAGAGCCTTCAGCTTTCAGGCTCCTCTCCTGTGGAACCAGCTCCCAATTCAGATCAGGGAGACAGACACCCTCTCTACTTTTAAGATTAGGCTTAAAACTTTCCTTTTTGCTAAAGCTTATAGTTAGGGCTGGATCAGGTGACCCTGAACCATCCCTTAGTTATGCTGCTATAGACGTAGACTGCTGGGGGGTTCTTTCTCTTTTTGCTCTGTATGCACCACTCTGCATTTAATCATTAGTGATCGATCTCTGCTCCCCTCCACAGCATGTCTTTTTCCTGGTTCTCTCCCTCAGCTCCAACCAGTCCCAACAGAAGACTGCCCCTCCCTGAGCCTGGTTCTGCTGGAGGTTTCTTCCTGTTAAAAGGGAGTTTTTCCTTCCCACTGTAGCCAAGTGCTTGCTCACAGGGGGTCGTTTTGACCGTTGGGGTTTTACATAATTATTGTATGGCCTTGCCTTACAATATAAAGCGCCTTGGGGCAACTGTTTGTTGTGATTTGGCGCTATATAAAAAAATTGATTGATTGATTGATTGATTGAAATTAAAACCACCTGTTATTTCAGATTAGATCATTTCTTGTTTAACATAAGGAACGCTTGACATTTATTTTTAGACAAATAAAATAGCATGGAAATGTGTATATTTTTTAGATTATTCATATCTCATTTCAACCAGAAAAACAGACACTGTTAGCAAATACAAATGTTTATTATAAATGCAACAGGAGATAATTTAACAATGACTGCAGTGTGATTGTAAAGTAGGATTTCTGTGACATAAACCTCATGATGAAATTTTTGTAATTGAGTCATTTCAATTTGTAATTACATCAAAATATTTGATTGCCTTTAATGTTGTGATCAGGACAGAGTCATTTCTAAAATATGAATTTGACTAGTGATTCTGAATGTTTTAAAATTGTGCACAATAAGTGGAGAGCTTCTACCTGTGCAAATGTATTTTGGCTTACCTTTGATTTTGTGGACATTTTTAATGATCCGTTCATTTATTGTTAAAATTTAAAATGAAACAGCTTTTTAAAAAATAATAAAATAGTTGCTGTTGAAAGAGCCTTTTATTTAGAAGCAGGTGATGTTATGCTGGATTCTCGGGACCAGATGAAGGTCTCTTCTGCTGCTTTGAACTCTGGTGTTGTTGAAGACACATTTCTCCTATTTTGAAGAGCAGAGATGTTTTCTTTCGACTGGACTTCATGTTTAGCTAATCAATGGAAATTTTTGAAGTGCATCTGTATTTAGGTTGTCTGCACAGCAAATGTTCCTGATTGGGACAAATAAAAAAATATTTCTTAAAATATAAATAAGCACTAAACAGTTTATATATATATATATATATATATATATATATATATATATATATATATATATATATATATATATATATATATATATATATATATAATGGACTTACTGGGCAACCAGGGCCATAAAAGATAAATAGAGCCCATTAAATAGCCCATTAAATATTACATTTGTAAGACATCAGCATTACAAAAACAAATGTTGGGTAATTGTTTTGATTAAGATGATTGGCATTTGGCTTATGTCTAAAACAGGTTAACCCGGGCAGATCATGCAGATCCACCTTGGATTTGCTGCGGCGACCCCGAGTGCAAACAAGGGAGCAGCCGAAGGGACTTACATACATATTGGTTATGTAAACAGCCAGTGTGACGTAGCCATCTCTGCCCCCCTTGCCACTTCACGAGTTGAGGTGTTAAAGCGTTGGTAGCCATTATATATATATATATATATATATATATATATATATATAATGGAAAGAAAACGCCCGAAAAAAAAAGTTATTTAAAGTTCAGCTTTTGTGGTCTCCGAAAAAAGCTATAGCTTTATTTGGTACAAATTAAAGCATTCACTCAGATCAACTGTGCTAAAAGGCTAATCTAACATTAGCCGATCATTAAACCTTCACAGCATTGCAATAAAGTCACGTTTTATTTTTATATTATTCCTCGATAAAGCTGCAGAACTAAACTCCACTGGTCAAACTGGGAAGTGGGAGATTTCGGACTGAGTGGATTTGTCCATCACCCCGGCTGCCTGCCACGCTCTGCCCAGAGATGATGCCTGAACTCTGTCTTCTCCCTGCGGGTCGGCCCGCTGTCGCAGTTCGATCGATATCCCACCAAATCATGAGTCCTCCCTCAGCCGGTGTCACTCTGAAAAGTAGCTGAAAAAAAGCTTCTCCCAGCAGGGTGACGGGAGAATCGTTCTACTGCTGGTTTTTAAAGCTTTTTGTGGTTCAGGCAACGCAAATTCAAGATGGCAATCGCTCAACTTTTTTTCAGGTTATGGAAACAGCCAGAGTGTGACATAGCAATCTCCACCCCCCTTGCCGCTTCCGAAGCGTCTGATTTCACGCGTTGAGGCGTTAAAGTGTTGGTAGGCGTTGCCTGAAGCTTATAAAGCACCCAGTGTGAAAGTGGGAGAACTGGCACGACTGTGACTAGCGGTAGTCTGAGAATAGACCTGACTGTCGGGGCGGGAGGGCAGTGAGGTCATGCTGGGGTTTGCAACTCATTCAGTCATCTGGCAAGCTGAATGTTTCTCTGCTGAAGAACAACCACTCCAGGAGCTTAATACTCTCTTCCATAAAGAATGTGTTTCTCCTTCTACAACTGTTGTTGTAGAGAAGCTTGAATCTTCGACTGGACTGAGTTGCTTGACGCGAGGACATTTCACTTCAAATCGCAGAAGCTTCCTCAGCTAAAATTCTTGCTCTGGTAGTCTGACTTCTGTCTTGACTCTTGTAGAGAAGAATAAACAGAATCCACAAAAGCTGGAGTTTTAAGTCGAAGATTCAAGCTTCTCTACTATGGAAACCACCTGGACAACTGAGAGCCTACACAGCTACAACTGTCGTTGCATCTCACTGCTCTGCACACGGTGGCGTATCTGGTGTAATTGCACTCCTGCTTTGAATACAAAGATGCTTTTTATCCTACGGGCTTTTATTAGCCAAGAGGGCTCTGAACTGCTCCACAGGCATGGAGCCCAGGGCGTTTTGATATGATGTTTCTTGGGCAGGAGCTGGTGCTGCTTGGGTGGAGGTAGAAACCTTACCTCTCTCTGGAGCAAGTCGTGGTATCAGTCCAAGTGTCCATCTGTCCAGGTGGTGGTTATTTCTGATACCCATTGGGCCCTGGTTGCTGCAGAGAAGTGTGTGACAGAGGTAATGGTGATGGTGGTTACCTTGGGATGTACACTAAGTTTCCAGATTGTCATAAACTGGAAGGTGCTGGTTTGTCCAGCAGGTGATGTGTGCTCATGCCCCATAGCAAGCAGGATAGACCAGGCTGAGCATGATACATGGAGCCAGTTGGCACCTGCAGGTTGTTCTGCCAGCCAGTCCCAGGTACATCAGATATACCTTTCTTTGTGGATTACATGAGAGAGAATGGGATTGTCATATCAACAGGCCCTGGGTTACAGGCTGCTCTATTCATTCACATGTCAACCTACCCTATTATACACATGTCTACATATCTATTTCAATTAAATTTATTTTATTTGTATAACACCAAATCACAACAAAGCTGCCTCAACATGCTTCACATGAGTAAAGTCTAACTTTACACAGTAAAATCACCAGTGTTAAATCAACACACTGACAGTGATTGTGAATGTTTTAAAATTGTGCACAATTTTACCATCTGGATCTTTTTTCTTTGGTTGGTCAGGGGTTCATCCTACAGCAAGATAATGACCCAAAACATAAGTCCAAACTATTCCAGAACTACCTGAGGTAAAAAGAACCAGATGGTAAGCTTGAAAACACGGAGTGGCCAGCACAGTCTCCAGACTTAAACCCTATCGAGCTGGTTTGAGATGAACTGGACAGAAAAGTGAAAGCAAAGCAACCAACAAGTGCCACATATTTATGGGAACTTCTGCAACAGAGTTGGGAAGAACTTTCTGAAGAATATTTGCTTTCCATAGTAGAAAGATTGCCCCGAGTGTGTTCAGCTTCATATCTGCCATATGGCTACTTTGATGAGTCAAAAGTTTACAATACAAAAGTTTACTTTCTACATTGAGTCTATTATTTCATTTTAACTTCAATTGTTTATTTGTTCTATGCACTGAATTAAACTGCATCATTTTTAATAAAATTCTGGAAAAGTTGGGGTGTTCTAAAACTTGACCGGTTTTGTGTGTGTGTGAGATATATATATATATATATATATATATATATATATATATATATATATATATATATATATATATATATACTGTATCAAGTGAACCTTTTTTTTAAAATTTTTTAAACCCAATACTGAAAGTTTTAAGTTGCTTTAATTAAAATTTTGTATACCAGTATGTTGCACTGTTAAAGATTGTTTCAGTTGAGTGTCTGAACTTGTGTTAAGTTTGTGAAAATCTACCTCTACATCCTACACTTTTTTTTTCTAAGAATCTTTATGTATTTCTGACCACTCAAAACCAGCTTGAGAAATATTGGCACAATTCTCAACAAATGGTTTAAAGAGGCAAGATATGTCTGGCTTTTTGGATCAAAATCATAAAGCATATAAAAGGATATGTTTTTCTCTACTTTCAGGGCGTTTCTCATTAACACAACATAGTATTGGCCAAATACTGAATTTAGAGGTTTGAAAGACTGGTACACCATCACAAGTGAATGTAAGGGACAGGAAATCCTCCATATAAAGTGCCATCACGTATGTCCTATATAACATGTCTACTGCTGTCATCAGCAGGAAAACAGAGATCATGGATACCCTGGGTCTTAAGAATATCTGTCAGCTGATCCTTTAATGGAATAGTAATAAAGAAATGTCCTTCCTGTAAACTGGCTGTTACTGTTGTAGATGAGGAACATAACAAACATTTAAGTTTCTTCTTGAGATTGTGAAGAGCAAATGTACTTTGTACAAACTCTACAGTAATGATGCTGTTCAAACTGATCTGCAATACCAGCCAATGGTTTCTCAAAAATACATGCTTGTTGGAACTGCAGCAGAAGTCTCAGCAGAATGGGAGCCCCCTCCCTCCTCTGTGCTTTTTGCTCTTGTGTTTTGCTCACTGTGTGCATCGCGTTTGGAAGGTGGAGTCAGGTCGAGAGTTGCTGGCGTTGTGTGTTCGCCGCCCGTCTGATTTTCTCCAGTTTTCTCATGTATAATTTGGTTTTTAGTGGCTTGAGTGTAATTTTTATTTTGGATATGTACTTAACGTGGTTTTTGGTCCTTCAGTGTGCATTTTTAGTTATCTTTGATTGTTTATTGCCTGCTTTGCGCTGTACGACGCCGCATTTCACTCCCTCGGCTGGTGTGATGCTAAGCTACTCTGCAGCTGAGCTACGAAGCTTGAACAACAACAATGTCCCTCGGGACATTCTCGCTATCAGAGAGCTTGGCTTGTTCCGTCGACGTCGCTGTGTCCACAGAGGCTCCCGGAGAAAGTTTGTGTTCCATCGAACTGGGTCGTCCGTGCCGGTCATCTGGTCAGCTGAGCGCATCGGTTCTCGGCGCCCACGTCATCAGAGCGCTGCAGCTTCTGGGAATTGTAGTCCTGATGTGACGACAGCGGTTCCTGACATTGTCCGGGCGCTGGATGGAAAACGTGGAGTGGATTTTAAGATACTCAGGCCTATTCAAAGATGTCAGTCTGTCAAACCGACAGAAGTCTTCAGTTTGGGTCTTATTAACATCAGATCTTTGTCCTCAAAATCCCTGTTGATTAACAATCTAATTATGGATCATCATTTGGACATGATTGGGTTATGTGAAACCTGGCTCAAACCCACAGCTGTTCTTCCTCTGAATGAGGCCTGCCCACCAGGGTACACATTCAGTCACATGTCTCGTTGTGCGAAGCAAGGCGGAGGTGTTGCTTTTATCTATAAATCCAAGTTTACCTTCTTGACTGTCGGGGGGCATAAATATAATTCGTTTGAGTATCTGACTCTCCGCTCTGCCCATGATGCTACATATTGTCAGGGTCAGAAGTATGGAAATCAGTCATGCCATGTTGTCACTGTTTATAGACCTCCTGGCCCATATTCTGAATTTTTAGATGAATTTGGTGCATTCATCTCTGGCCTGTCAGCTAGTGTGGACAACATTTTGATTATTGGTGATTTTAATATTCACATAAATAAGCCCTCTGATCTCCTTTGTAAGTCATTTATGGAACTTGTGGATGCGCCGGGATTCCAGCAATGTATTCAGGATTCAACACATATTAGTGGAAATACCCTTGATCTGGTACTCACACATGGCCTTGCTGTCACAAACATTGACATTTTGCCTCTTGCCTCGGTGATCTCTGACCACTCATTTGTTAAGTGTGCATTTATGTTGCCGCGCCTAGTGGATCGAAAGCCTTGTCTTTCTTTGCGGCAAAGCATTACTCCTTTAATTATGATAGAACTCGAGGCCAGACTGCCTGAAATTTTGGCCTCAGGGTTAGAGAATATTCAATCAGTAGATAGTCTTGCGGATGGCTTAAACTCAGCGCTCAAGGCCACACTGAACAAGGTTGCGCCTCCTCTCTTGAGGACACGCCTTCCCAAGGCATACTCACCTTGGTTTAATGGTTACCTGCGTGACCTTAGGCAGAAGGCTTGAGGTTTTGAACGGAAATGGCATAGTTCTAAGTTAAAGGTGTTCCATCTTGCATGGCGAGATGCTGTCTTGGATTATAAGCAGGCACTACTGGCTACAAAGCGTGCCTATTATTCTGAATTGATTAATAAAAATAAGCATAATTCCAAGTTTTTGTTTGAAACTGTAGCATTTCTTATTCATGGACAGCCACCTGTTATTCACTCTCCTTTCTCAGCACAGGACTTCTTGGATTACTTCGAGAAGAAAATTGAGGATATTAGGTTGAGTATATCTCAGCAGGCTTTGGCCCAACCACTGCATACTGCTGTGGAGGTGGATGCGCCCACTGAGGTGGTATCCAGATTTACAGATTTTGATGGTATCTTGTTAGGCGCACTGACGAAGCTCGTGACGTCTACTAAAAGCACAACCTGTTTAATTGATCCTATACCAACGAAATTGTTTAAGGACTTGTGGCCCATTCTTGGACCAACTGTGCTGGAAATTGTAAATCTCTCATTGACATCTGGATCTGTTCCTAGGTGTTTTAAGTCTGCAGTGATCAAACCATTACTTAAAAAAATCTAATCTCGACCCTAGTGTATTGAAGAATTATAGACCGATATCAAATCTGTCATTTTGTTCTAAAATCCTGGAAAAAGTGGTCTCGCGACAGCTCGTGGACTATCTCACTGAGAATAATCTTTTTGAGCCACTGCAGTCTGCTTTTAGAAGATTTCACTCCACAGAGACAGCACTTACTAAAGTAGTGAATGACCTTTTGCGAGCAATGAACTCGGATATCACTACGGTCCTGGTGCTGCTGGATCTTAGTGCTGCATTTGACACTGTGGATTACCATATTCTACTCAATAGGCTGGAGAATCACTTTGGGATTACTGGAACTGCTCTTGCATGGTTGACGTCGTACCTGTGTAGTCGTTCCTACTGTGTATTGTGTAATGGAACCTCCTCTGATCGTAGAGACATGAAGTTTGGGGTTCCTCAGGGATCCGTTTTGGGCCCGTTGCTTTTTTCTCTTTATGTAGCACCCCTCAGGAATATACTGCGGCGTTTTGGGATTCCCTTTCATTGCTATGCTGATGACACTCAATTGTATATGCCAATAACTGCTGGTAATCTTACTCACATAAAGTCCTTGGAGGATTGTCTTGCATCAGTGAGAAGTTGGATGTCTAGTAACTTCCTACTTTTAAATTCTGATAAGACTGAGGTTATGGTTTTTGGTCCAGCGAGATATCGGCATCAATTTGATCAGCTAGCATTTAGCTTAGGTCCGTGTGTTACACATCATACGGATAAAGTGAGGAACCTTGGAGTAATTTTTGATCCTGCATTGTCCTTTTGATCTCCACATTAGAGACATTACAAGGACTGCCTTTTTTCATTTGCGAAATATAGCGAGGATTCGTCCTATCTTCAACCTGTCTCTGGCTGATGCTGAGACTTTGATTCATGCATTTGTCTCTTCTAGATTGGACTATCGTAATGCTCTATTCTCTGGCTTACCGCAGTCCAGGATCAAGGGTCTTCAATTGGTTCAGAATGCTGCTGCCAGACTTTTGACACGGAGCAGAAAGTTTGACCACATTACGCCAATCTTGGCTTCCCTGCACTGGCTTCCTGTTTCTGCAAGATCGGATTTTAAAGTATTGATTTTAGTTTCTAAAATTGTTCATGGACTTGCACCTCCCTATCTGGCTGACTTGATAAGCCCCTATGTACCAGCTCGGGCCCTGCGTTCTCAGGGTGCAGGACTTCTGTGTGTTCCCAGGGTGAATAAAAAGTCTGCCGGTCACAGAGCTTTTTCCTATCGTGCCCCAACTCTGTGGAACAATCTGCCGGCACACATTCGGCAGTCGGACACTGTGGAGACTTTTAAATCACGTTTAAAGACTCATTTATTTTCCCTGTTTTATCATTAGTGTTATGATGTGTTTTTAATCTTGTACTTTTTTACTGCTGTTTTTTTTCTTATGGTTGTTTTTATTGTGTTTTAAATTTTTAACTGTTTTTATGTTTATGTTTGTTTTTATGCGCCTTGAGACGATATTGTCGTGAATTGGCGCTATATAAATTAATACATTTGAAATTTGAAATGGAACTGAAGCAGTTTGAGCAGGTCTTCCATCAATACTCCTGTAGTGTTGTGTTTCAAGGCAAAGGAGAGAATGGAGATGATGCTTTGCCCTTCAGTTCATCCATGGGAGTGGACGTCCTGTACTTCTTGAGGGGCGTTGTCCTAAAATGATTGAAAAAAGGCTGGCACAGAAAATAAACAGAAGCCACAACATGAGAAACAACAAAAAGGACTGACAGAAAGTGTAGACTTCAATGAACTGCAGAAATGAATGTGTGCATTTTGTCCCAAGTGTGTCCACCGTTAACGGAATGTAATGATTAAATGGATTAATTTAACCTTATATGTAAATGCTGTAGTTTTGCCTCACCTGTATCTTGCACTATGTGTGATTGATTGATTCCTTTCAGTGGTTAATCCTCTTCAGCCCAGGCAAAATTATAATTTTTTTACACATTTTACAAACTTCATGTCTTGACAGTAGCAAGGCTCCCATTTTGACTTAAATGGGAACTGGTTGGTAATTCATGCAGATACAGTTTGTCCACAGTAGGTTCTGTGATAAATGATATGTGCACAACTTAATCATCGGTCTTATCAGATGGTTTCACCGTGCAGCAAAGTACAGAAGAGTTGGGGAGGAGAGGATTAATTTTTGTGGATCATATTTTGCCTTCTGTCCACATCTGTAATTATGAATTTTTCTTTTGTTTTCATAACCACTCACTTTTTTCATAACCAATCATATTAAAGATTTTTCTTATTTATTTCTATTATTATTTGTATAGGTAAGGTCAATATTTCTGCTCTCATTCCAGGTTTCATAAAAAGAGCTTGATGTCAGTCCTGGTTAAATACCCAAGTTGGAATGAAACTAAGTTTTAATTTGACAGTTTGCACCACCACTAGGGTGACCAAATTAACGATAATGTCTGTTATGCTTTGTAGGTTTATAGATTTACCAATGTCCGAGTCACTGTGAGGGATCACTCCAGTTTGTTTCAAGAGATATTTTCAAAATCTGTAAAGGAAAAAAGAGTGTTTCACTTAATTAGTAGTATCTACGGAACCCGGGAGAGGTCACTTAAAGTGATATTTTTTTCTGGCCACGATAATTTGTGCGCACGTTTTCCTTTAATTGAGCCCACGAATTAATAAAATGTGCTCTCAAATTAATAAAACGTGCACACGTTTTCATGGCCGTGATAATTTGTGCGCACGTTTTCCTTTAATTGAGCCCTTGAATTAATAAAATGTACATACGTTTTCCTTTCATTCAAAATAAACTCCATAATATGACCTAAATTGTCTTCCTCATGACAGGGAGACACTTTGCCTTTTTAATGTGGTTAAACTCCAGATGATGCCATGCTGGGCAGCTGGAGTTCTCTGTATGACCTTGTGTGCCCAAACCATGATGATACACTCTGACCAGATCCATTTCTATCCTGGTTTCTACCTAATAGCCATCATTTATGTGCCAAGACAGTATTGAGTAATTGAGTGCACATTTTACAAATTGTGGCCACGTTTAAGTAGATCGTGCCCTTGTTTTACTCAAACAATGCTTTAAACGTGCGCACAATATAATAAAACGTGCGCACAATACAATAAAATGAGTGCACAATATAATAAAATGAGTGCACAATATAATAAAACATGCGCACAATATAACAAAATGAGTGCACAATATAATAAAATGTGAGCACATTCTCTCCACATGCAAAACATTTTGCGATGACACTTCCAGGGCTCTGTAGGTATCTGAAAAGTAACACTTTTAATTAATCTAACAATTTGGATAATTTGCAATTTGACTGTATGACTACTTCTATCCTGAAAGCAGAGTTTAATGGAATTCATTTGGAAAAGGTAAAAATGTATAATCCTCTTTTCTAAAGTTAGAGAGACAGTCAATGCTATTAGTTAAATTTGAATCAGGAGAGTATCAGGACAGTACAAATTAATGAACATATAAATATGTCAGATTGTAGCCATAGGATAATTTCCATCTGTAGTCCCTGGCAGACTGATGGAAAAATGAATAAACAGTTTTCAATAAGAACACACAAAACGTCACAGGAATTTACAATACAACAACAGACTACATTACATAGGGGTCACTAACTGCTACAGCAAGAAAACACAAGACTGGACAAGAGACAGCCATACAGTGAGGAAGATACGTATTTGAACACCCTGTGGTTTTGCAAGTTCTCCCACTTAGAAATCATGGAGGGGTCTGAAATTTTCATCTTAGGTGCATGTCCACTGTTAGAGCCCTAATCTAAAAAAAATAAATCCGGAAATCACAATGTATGATTTTTTTTAATAATTTATTTGCATGTTACTGCTGCAAATAAGTATTTGAACACCTACCAACCAGCAAGAATTCTGGCTCTCACAGACCTATTAATTTTTCTTTAAGAAGCCCTCCTATTGTGCACTCTTTACCTGTATTAATTGCACCTGTTTGAACTTGTTACCTGTATAAAAGACACCTGTTCACACAATCAATCACACTCCAACCTGTCCACCATAGCCAAGCGACAAAACTGTAGACCTGCACAAGGCTGGAATGGACTACAGGACAACAGGCAAGCAGCTTGGTAGAAGACAACAACTGTTATGATTATTTATTAGAAAGTGGAAGAAACACAAAATGACTGTCAGTCTCCCTCGATCAGGGATTCCATGCAAGATCTCACTTTGTGGGGTAAGGATGATTCTGAGAAAGCTCAGAACTACACGGGGGACCTGGTCAATGACCTGAAGAGAGCTGGGACCACAGTCACAAAGATTACATTAGTAACACATGATGCTGTCGTGGTTTAAAATCCTGCAGGGCAGCAAGGTCCCCCTGCTCAAGCCAGCACATGTCCAGGCCCGTTTGAAGTTCACCAGTGACCATCTGGATGATCCAGAGGAGGCATGGGAGAAGGTCATGTGGTCAGATGAGACCAGAATAGAGCTTTTTTGGAATCAACTCCACTTACCATGTTTAGAGGATGAGAACAACCCCAAGAAAACCATCCCAACCGTGAAGCATGGGGGTGGAAACATCATACTCTGGGGGTGCTCTTCTGCAAAGGGGACAGGGCGACTGCACTGTATTGAAGGGAGGATGGATGGGGTCATGTATTGCGAGATTTTGGCAAACAACCTCCTTCCCTCAGTAAGAGCATTGAAGATGGGTCATGGCTGGGTCTTCCAGCATGACAATGACCCAAAACACACAGCCAGGGTAACTAAGGAGGGGCTCCGTAAGAACCATTTCAAGGTCCTGGAGTGCCCTGGCCAGTCTCCAGACCTGACCTCAATAGAAAATCTTTGGAGGGAGCTGAAACTCCAAACCTGAAAGATCTAGAGAAGATCTGTATGGAGGAGTGGACCAAAATCTCTGCTGCAGTGCGTGTAAACCTGGTGAAAAACTACAGGAAATGTTTAACCTCTGTAATTGCAAATAACTGCAAATATTTTCCTATTATTAACATTGATTTTAACAGGTGTTCAAATACTTATTTGCAGCAGTAACATACAAATAAATTATTTAAAAAAAATCATATATTGTGATTTCCAGATTTTTTTTTTTTTTTTTTTACATTATGTCTCTCACAGTGGACATGCACCTAAGATGAAAATTTCAGACCCTCCATGATTTCTAAGTGGGAGAACTTGCAAAATCGCAGGGTATTCAAATACTTATTTTCCTCAATGTATGTGCAGTTGATCAACTTTATTTATTTTCAGCATTAAACTGAACAAAGTTTTTACAAGTTTAGTCTTTTGGAGCCAGATAGGATGCAATGCAGTCTGCCACATGTAGATGGCAGCACTGCCCACAAGGCTTGGAGATTCAGAAAGGCGGGGGGGTTCACCCGACAACTTCTTGTTTTTGGTTGGTCTTTGTTTCTGAAGCGAGCTGCTCACGCTCTGCTTAAAAAGGTGGAATAAACTTGGAAATCTATGGTTTGCCCGTTTTGGGTCGTGTGGACCACAGACATTACGTTACTGAAATCACTGCAGCTCCCACAATACACCTCAACAGGAACTCTTAAATTTGTGACATCCTGTGGTTTGGAATTAGTGGTTAAGCAATTAGGTTTTAATCTTGAGCGTGTTGTAAGTTTAAAAATCGGCAAGCCAACTCATCATTTTTGTCCATTCGCTGTTATTCGTAAACATGCAAGAATCTCAAGTTGTTTCTCCGTTATTTTCAATGATCACTGCCTGTTCATGTCATTGTGGTGGAAAGTTATATTTGCTCTTTAATTCCCTGCTTATTGACCTTGACAACATTGTTTGTGCTGTTTGTTCCAGAGCAACATATACAACATATAAGATGTCTGAAAGTCAGTCTGCATTTATGAAGATCCATGCAGGGCAAATGTAGCAGACACAAAATATTTGGAATATTGTTATGTATTATTTTAATAATAATACAATAACATGCTTTTGGAGGGCGGTATGCATTTTCAGAGGCCTGACGTTCACGCCCAGTCGTCCAAAATGACTGATATTCACCCTCGTCTAACTTGGGCGACTATCTGTCATGGCGGACGACGGCATGGACGGAGGGACTCAGAAAATGCATACCGCATGACAACAGCATGTTACTTGCATTATTATCACTTACTGAGATACACAACACGTAACGTGTACATAAAAAGTTGGCTCACTTTAACTTTTGTCGTGTCGGCTGGCGCGCGCTGCTCTCCAAATTCGGCAGTGCGTCCTCATCAAGCTGGCTGCTGTTCATTGTCGTACTATCCATGAGAAAATCATCCGGAATATCCATATTGGGACCAAAACACACTTCTCATCTTTTTAGTTTTTTTTCCCCTCTGCGGACAGTTCTTGGGCTGCGTGTTATGATGTCATTTGTTTACGCACAGAGGGCAGGTATGCAATACTCATTCGCTACTGCGGGCAGGTATAGCCAGGTAGCGTTGACGTAAATCTACGCTACTGGCCTAGCAATGCCTTGGTAAAGTGATAATAATACATAATAATATTCCAAATATTTTACAGCAGCCACCTCTGAAAATAAATAATTATATTTTTTTTCAGAGTTGCTGTATAATTTTGTAAAAACAGTCATGTCAATTATTTCATATTCATCAGTTTCTCTGATAAATATTGAATCCAAAAGGTTGTTACTTGTTGCCCTGTTATCCAAAGAACACATATTAGAAAGTACAATTGAGTTTTCTAAATTTTTCCCCACATTAGCAAAATAATCATTAAAATGATCTACTGTACTATAGCTTTCTTTTCCTTAACAGCTGTATCAGTATGTGTGTAAAAATATGTTGGATAATCTTTGACAACTTAATGTTTGTTTTATTTTTTCCAATAAATCACTGTAATACTGTCTTTTGCAAGATCGCATAGTATTGGTTAGCTTATCTTATACGAGGGCTGTCAATAAAGTATAGGTAATTTTTATTTTTTTCAAAAACGATATGGATTTCATTCATATGTTTTTACGTCAGACATGCTTGAACCCTCGTGCGCATGCGTGAGTTTTTCCACGCCTGTCGGTGACGTCATGGGAGGATGTGGGAGGAGTCGTCCAGCCCCTCGTCGGAATTCTTTTGTCTGAGAAGTTGCTGAGAGACTGGCGCTTTGTTTGATCAAAATTTTTTCTAAACCTGTGAGGCACATCAAAGTGGACACGGTTCGAAAAATTAAGCTGGTTTTCGGTGAAAATTTTAACGGCTGATGAGAGATTTTGAGGTGATACTGTCGCTTTAAGGACTTCCCACGGAACGGGACGTCGCACAGCGCTCCCAGGTGCCGTCATCAGCCTGTTTCAAGCTGAAAACCTCCACATTTCAGGCTCTATTGATCCAGGACGTCGTGAGAGAACAGAGAAGTTTCAGAAGAAGTCAGTTTCAGCATTTTATCCGGATATTCCACTGTTAAAGGAGACTTTTTTAGTGAAAGACGTACGGACGGGTCCGCGCGTCGGGACGCAGCCGGCGCAGTGCGGTGGCACAGAAAGAACACCTCCGTGTTGATAACCATTTGTAAAATCCAGGCGGCTTTTGATGGCTTTCAGTGGAGTGAGTATCTGTTCCAACTTGTCCTTAAGGCTTCCAACGGAGGTGTTTTTCCTGTGGCAGAGCGTCGCGGCAGCTGCGAGCCGACGCTGCAATCCGTCCACACGTCTTTCATTAAAAAAAATCTTCTTTAACAGTGGAATATCCGGATAAAATGCTGAAACCGACTTCTTCTGAAACTTCTCTTTCTCTCACGACGTCCTGGATCAATAGAGCCTGAAATGTGGAGGTTTTCAGCTTGAAACAGGCTGATGACGGCACCTGGGAGCGCTGCGCGACGTCCCGCTCCGTGGGAAGTCCTTAAAGCGACAGAATCACCTCAAAATCTCTCATCAGCCGTTAAAATTTTCACCGAAAACCAGCTTAATTTTTTGAACCGTGTCCACTTCGATGTGTCTCACAGGTTTAGAAAAAATTTTGATCAAACAAAGCGCCAGTCTCTCAGCAACTTCTCAGACAAAGGAATTCCGACGAGGGGCTGGACGACTCCTCCCACAAGGAGTGCTCACAGGCGAATGATGTCACCGACAGGCCTGGAAAAACTCATGCATGCGCACGAGGGTTCAAGCATGTCTGACGTAAAAACATATGAATGAAATCCATATAGTTTTTGAAAAAAATAAAAGGACCTATACTTTATTGACAGACCTCGTATTTACTCTCAGCTTCAGTTGTTCTGAGTTTTAAAAATTGCTTGTACAATGTTTTTCTTTTTACATGCATTCAGCAGTCCCTTTGCGATCCAAGGTTTATCAGTGTTTTGCTTTACCAACTTTTAACATCAATGGACAATGTTTATCATAATATGTATATGTCGCAGACATGAACGAGCGAAGCTCTTCAGCATCTCACCATGTCATTT
Organism: Thalassophryne amazonica; assembly: GCF_902500255.1. Classification (NCBI taxonomy): domain Eukaryota; kingdom Metazoa; phylum Chordata; class Actinopteri; order Batrachoidiformes; family Batrachoididae; genus Thalassophryne; species Thalassophryne amazonica. The sequence goes on from NC_047113.1 coordinate 109,931,941, forward strand.
ATACCCTTCTGACTTTTTTTGAGCAAATGCTTCAGGAGAGCATTAGCATGGCTAAAAGACCTTTCACACATGGTGCAAATAAGTACAACTCAGGGCAACTCACAGCGGAACAGCTCGTATGAGCAAACCAAGCAAACACTGAGCTGACAGGCAGGCATGCACAATCCCGGTGCAAGGGTTTGTGCACGCGATGGTGTCTTTCAAGCAGGAACACAGTGTGAGCAGCTGGGACAAGGTGCACCATATCGCGCTGCTGATATAGAGTACAATAAAATAAAAACAGCTGTATAATGAGTGAATATCACTGGGTTGATATACAGTAAATAATACATAAAAGGGGACACAATACAGAACCCCGCGGTTAAATAACCCTGGTTAAAAAAATGCCACTCACAGTATTTGAACTCATAAGTTCTGATTACCAGATGGAAATTTTACCACTGTGCTACCATTGCTGGCCTGTAATCAGTGCAGAAAAATGGCTGAAATCAACAAAGACATGGACAAGGTTCACTGTGTCCGGCTGCTTCAGCCCAGCGCAAAGGCAAAAGATGTTTTATATATCTTCACATGAGGACAGCAGGCAGAGACACGCGCCTCATGGAGGAATGTTGTAAGTTCATGTCCTTCCAAACACGGAATATGTCCTTCAGCTGGGACGTCCAGGAGCAGAGATCTTTACAGCCGCGGATGTGAGTGGACACACGCCCCCCCCCCCTTGTCTGCCCAGAACAACATGTCGCTCTCTGTGTTATGTGGTCATTCATTTTCATTATTTGTTTATGTAATTGCGTATGTAGTTATTGTCATAATTATTTATATAACTGTCCTGGCGGTGGTGTCTGTGTTTTTAGTCGTCAGTGCTGTGTGTGGTCAGCCCTCACTGTCCGACCCACATGTGATCAGATCTGTACATACATATAAGCATTTTATGTAAATGTGCCCCCCCCCCCCCAGCACACCAGATGGGGGGAAGGCGCGACACACACACACACACACATGTGAGACACATCAATCAACCAATCAATCAATTTTTTTACATAGCGCCAAATCACAACAAACAGTTGCCCCAAGGCGCTTTATATTGTAAGGCAAGGCCATATAATAATTATGTAAAACCCCAACGGTCAAAACGACCCCCTGTGAGCAAGCACTTGGCTACAGTGGGAAGGAAAAACTCCCTTTTAACAGGAAGAAACCTCCAGCAGAACCAGGCTCAGGGAGGGGCAGTCTTCTGCTGGGACTGGTTGGGGCTGAGGGAGAGAACCAGGAAAAAGACATGCTGTGGAGGGGAGCAGAGATCGATCACTAATGATTAAATGCAGAGTGGTGCATACAGAGCAAAAAGAGAAAGAAACAGTGCATCATGGGAACCCCCCAGCAGTCTACGTCTATAGCAGCATAACTAAGGGATGGTTCAGGGTCACCCAATCCAGCCCTAACTATAAGCTTTAGCAAAAAGGAAAGTTTTAAGCCTAATCTTAAAAGTAGAGAGGGTGTCTGTCTCCCTGATCTGAATTGGGAGCTGGTTCCACAGGAGAGGAGCCTGAAAGCTGAAGGCTCTGCCTCCCATTCTACTCTTACAAACCCTAGGAACTACAAGTAAGCCTGCAGTCTGAGAGCGAAGCGCTCTATTGGGGTGATATGGTACTACGAGGTCCCTAAGATAAGATGGGACCTGATTATTCAAAACCTTATAAGTAAGAAGAAGAATATTAAATTCTATTCTAGAATTAACAGGAAGCCAATGAAGAGAGGCCAATATGGGTGAGATATGCTCTCTCCTTCTAGTCCCCGTCAGTACTCTAGCTGCAGCATTTTGAATTAACTGAAGGCTTTTTAGGGAACTTTTCGGACAACCTGATAATAATGAATTACAATAGTCCAGCCTAGAGGAAATAAATGCATGAATTAGTTTTTCAGCATCACTCTGAGACAAGACCTTTCTGATTTTAGAGATATTGCGTAAATGCAAAAAAGCAGTCCTACATATTTGTTTAATATGCGCTTTGAATGACATATCCTGATCAAAAATGACTCCAAGATTTCTCACAGTATTACTAGAGGTCAGGGTAATGCCATCCAGAGTAAGGATCTGGTTAGACACCATGCTTCTAAGATTTGTGGAGCCAAGTACAATAACTTCAGTTTTATCTGAGTTTAAAAGCAGGAAATTAGAGATCATCCATGTCTTTATGTCTGTAAGACAATCCTGCAGTTTAGCTAATTGGTGTGTGTCCTCTGGCTTCATGGATAGATAAAGCTGGGTATCATCTGCGTAACAATGAAATTTTAAGCAATACCGTCTAATAATACTGCCTAAGGGAAGCATGTATAAAGTGAATAAAATTGGTCCTAGCACAGAACCTTGAGGAACTCCATAATTAACTTTAGTCTGTGAAGAAGATTCCCCATTTACATGAACAAATTGTAATCTATTAGACAAATATGATTCAAACCACCGCAGCGCAGGGCCTTTAATACCTATGGCATGCTCTAATCTCTGTAATAAAATTTTATGGTCAACAGTATCAAAAGCAGCACTGAGGTCTAACAGAACAAGCACAGAGATGAGTCCACTGTCCGAGGCCATAAGAAGATCATTTGTAACCTTCACTAATGCTGTTTCTGTACTATGATGAATTCTAAAACCTGACTGAAACTCTTCAAATAGATCATTCCTCTGCAGATGATCAGTTAGCTGTTTTACAACTACCCTTTCAAGAATTTTTGAGAGAAAAGGAAGGTTGGAGATTGGCCTATAATTAGCTAAGATAGCTGGGTCAAGTGATGGCTTTTTAAGTAATGGTTTAATTACTGCCACCTTAAAAGCCTGTGGTACATAGCCAACTAACAAAGATAGATTGATCATATTTAAGATCAAAGCATTAAATAATGGTAGGGCTTCCTTGAGCAGCCTGGTAGGAATGGGGTCTAATAAACATGTTGATGGTTTGGATGAAGTAACTAATGAAAATAACTCAGACAGAACAATCGGAGAGAAAGAGTCTAACCAAATACCGGCATCACTGAAAGCAGCCAAAGATAACGATACGTCTTTGGGATGGTTATGAGTAATTTTTTCTCTAATAGTTAAAATTTTGTTAGCAAAGAAAGTCATGAAGTCATTACTAGTTAAAGTTAATGGAATACTCAGCTCAATAGAGCTCTGACTCTTTGTCAGCCTGGCTTCAGTGCTGAAAAGAAACCTGGGGTTGTTCTTATTTTCTTCAATTAGTGATGAGTAGAAAGATGTCCTAGCTTTACGGAGGGCTTTTTTTATAGAGCAACAGACTCTTTTTCCAGGCTAAGTGAAGATCTTCTAAATTAGTGAGACGCCATTTCCTCTCCAACTTACGGGTTATCTGCTTTAAGCTACGAGTTTGTGAGTTATACCACGGGGTCAGGCACTTCTGATTTAAAGCTCTCTTTTTTAGAGGAGCTACAGCATCCAAAGTTGTCTTCAATGAGGATGTAAAACTATTGACGAGATACTCTATCTCACTTACAGACTTTAGGTAGCTACTCTGCACTGTGTTGGTATATGGCATTAGAGAACATAAAGAAGGAATCATATCCTTAAACCTAGTTACAGCGCTTTCTGAAAGACTTCTAGTGTAATGAAACTTATTCCCCACTGCTGGGTAGTCCATCAGAGTAAATGTAAATGTTATTAAGAAATGATCAGACAGAAGGGAGTTTTCAGGGAATACTGTTAAGTCTTCTATTTCCATACCATAAGTCAGAACAAGATCTAAGATATGATTAAAGTGGTGGGTGGACACATTTACTTTTTGAGCAAAGCCAATAGAGTCTAATAATAGATTAAATGCAGTGTTGAGGCTGTCATTCTCAGCATCTGTGTGGATGTTAAAATCGCCCACTATAATTATCTTATCTGAGCTAAGCACTAAGTCAGACAAAAGGTCTGAAAATTCACAGAGAAACTCACAGTAACGACCAGGTGGACGATAGATAATAACAAATAAAACTGGTTTTTGGGACTTCCAATTTGGATGGACAAGACTAAGAGTCAAGCTTTCAAATGAATTAAAGCTCTGTCTGGGTTTTTGATTAATTAATAAGCTGGAATGGAAGATTGCTGCTAATCCTCCGCCCCGGCCCGTGCTACGAGCATTCTGACAGTTAGTGTGACTCGGGGGTGTTGACTCATTTAAACTAACATATTCATCCTGCTGTAACCAGGTTTCTGTAAGGCAGAATAAATCAATATGTTGATCAATTATTATATCATTTACCAACAGGGACTTAGAAGAGAGAGACCTAATGTTTAATAGACCACATTTAACTGTTTTAGTCTGTGGTGCAGTTGAAGGTGCTATATTATTTTTTCTTTTTGAATTTTTATGCTTAAATAGATTTTTGCTGGTTATTGGTAGTCTGGGAGCAGGCACCGTCTCTACGGGGATGGGGTAATGTGGGGATGGCAGGGGGAGAGAAGCTGCAGAGAGGTGTGTAAGACTACAACTCTGCTTCCTGGTCCCAACCCTGGATAGTCACGGTTTGGAGGATTTAAGAAAATTGGCCAGATTTCTAGAAATGAGAGCTGCTCCATCCAAAGTGGGATGGATGCCGTCTCTCCTAACAAGACCAGGTTTTCCCCAGAAGCTTTGCCAATTATCTATGAAGCCCACCTCATTTTTTGGACACCACTCAGACAGCCAGCAATTCAAGGAGAACATGCGGCTAAAGATGTCACTCCCGGTCTGATTGGGGAGGGGCCCAGAGAAAACTACAGAGTCCGACATTGTTTTTGCAAAGTTACACACCGATTTAATGTTAATTTTAGTGACCTCCGATTGGCGTAACCGGGTGTCATTACTGCCGACGTGAATTACAATCTTACCAAATTTACGCTTAGCCTTAGCCAGCAGTTTCAAATTTCCTTCAATGTCGCCTGCTCTGGCCCCCGGAAGACAATTGACTATGGTTGCTGGTGTCACTAACTTCACATTTCGCAAAACAGAGTCGCCAATAACCAGAGTTTGATCCTCGGCGGGTGTGTCGTCGAATGGGGAAAAACGGTTAGAGATGTGAACAGGTTGGCGGTGTACACGGGGCTTCTGTTTAGGGCTACGCTTCCTCCGACTACAGGGGCCTGGCTAGCTGTAGAATTTTCCACGGTGCGGAGCCGAGTCTCCAATTCGCCCAGCCTGGCCTCCAAAGCTACGAATAAGCTACACTTATTACAAGTACCGTTACTGCTAAAGGAGGCCGAGGAATAACTAAACATTTCACACCCAGAGCAGAAAAGTGCGGGAGAGACAGGAGAAGCCGCCATGCTAAATCGGCTAAGAGCTAGTAGCTACGCTAAGCTAGCGGATTCCTAAAAACACGCAAAGTGAATAATGTATAAATAATTTAGAGGTGATTCAGCAGAAGGAGTGCTTTAGTTAAGGCACGTAAAGATTACACTGGGAAACAAATCGTAATCTAGATAACTAGATCAATCTAACTGCGCAGATTAAACAGCTAACAGATACAGAAAAACACCGCTGTGCTCCGGAACAGGAAGTGATACAATACCGCAGTGAGAGCCAACCACCAGTAGAGGCAAGCAAGGAGACACGTGCACCACATGTGCGAGACACGTGCACCACATGTGTGTGGCTTTTTGCAACTCGTGGGGCACTTAGACACATTTCACATTCAGCTCGACAGTGATCATCTGCTGACTGTTTTCATGATGATACTGTGACTGGAACACATTTTCTAAGTGCCAAACAAACAGTGTTAGATGTTCGTGTGTGTCAGCTGGAATTTGGCCGACACCTGCCGCGAGAGGGTTCAATGGGCCCTCCGCACTCATCGTAAGGTTAGGATACTGTGCCCTCCAAAAGTATTGGAACACTTGGAATTTCACACATTTTAATTTGTTTATGCCATTTTAAATAAAAGAAATACAATAAAATATAAAGAATATTCCAGTATTCCTCAAACTCAATCTGAAAGCAAATCTCTAAAACTTGATAAAACCTGTAAATAATAATCAGTTTTATTGTCAGTTTTCTTTAGAAAAGTCAGAGGATGGAAACATGAACATTTCCAAGTCACTGAATATTTACTTTATTTACATCACTTATGAAGAAATACAAAAGTTTCTTTCACCAAAACATCAAATCTAGTCTTTCATCTCAAATGTACTTTCTGTCAAATTGTAGCTGAACTTTCAGGTCTTCTTTTTAAGAAAATCCTCCTCGACACCACTTCATCAGGAAGCTGGATTTTATATTTTTAATTCATTTATATCAAGTTGTAGAGATTTGCTCTCAGTTTGAGTTTAAGGAAGATAACTTTAGATGTAGTATTTACCTGAAGTTGTGTCACTGGTGTGTCACTCAGACAGCAAAATTAAGAGGTTATTTACAAATAAGTCCTTCAGAGAGTAAAATTAAGAGGTTACACAGCTTTTATACAGAACAGGGGAGTAAATTAACTGTATTTCTTTCAGCCTGAGCGTCTTCATGTTATATCTCATGAATCAACAGCTGCCTGCTCATTTAAAATCACTGGAGAAACACGTATTAATGAACGTATAAGGCAACCTGAATTAAAGCAGAAATGTCACTTTTAACAGCCTGAACAGCATTTCTGGCATAAAATAAATAGAGTTGTTTACTCACAATATAACTTTGGTGTCATTTGGAGTCTGTGGTTCAGACGATGTCTTCAATGTCAAATCTGAGTCACATTTTTCTTCTTCGACTAAGGTGGATTAGAACTTCTTGTGGTACACAGTGCCAACTACTGTAATGGAGGGACCTAGCAGTCAATATGTCACCGATTTCAAAATGCAGCTCTTTTCAACCAGACGTGCGGTGCCATGACATGTCAATCATCTGTGTCCAATCAGATTTTAGGAGAGTCCAGCACAACCCTGGCCCCCCTCTAGCTCCACCCATGCCATGAAGTGTTCAACATTTGACATTTCCTGTTTCACTGTGGACTGAAAATTTGGTACTTCCTGTTTCAGTGTGAACTTGCCACTGAGTTTCCGCGAGCTTCAACGAGACCTCGTTTGTCAATCCAGGAAGTGTTTGACATTTGACATTTCCTGTTTCACTGTGGACACAAAATTTGGCACTTCCTGTTTGGGACTCCCTGTACCATGTGTGAGCTTCACGCCTCTGCACAACGCTTCGCTCATATTACTTACTATTTTAATTAATTAATTAATTAAGTGTTCTAATATAAGAAACTTTTTTTTTTTTTACAAAAATTTGGTGCATAAAATTCAACCATATTTTGAAGTCTTTGTCCAGGTTTTATGCTCATTTGATTTAGGAACTCTGACCTTGTCAGATTTATTTGATTAGCTTCAACATTGCTGGTAGCCTCAGTTCTGCACAGAGTGGATTGAGTGCACTGGATTAAGACTGATTACACTCATTTGTAAGCAATTTAGCAAGTCTCTAACCCATTAACATGATGAAAGGCATGATATAATGTTCATTTGCAATTGCCGTCATGTGTTGTCTCAATGTAGGTTAAACTGCAGCGACTCTCTGTGGCACACAAGGGATTATGGGATTTCTTAATAGGGTAACCCCAAAATCATGACTGTGCACTCATGTAACACCAGACTTCAGTTTTACGAGCCGAAGCCAGGCAGAAATTTAAGAAAAAAGTTTTCTTCTTACCTTGGTTATGGAGTCCAGCATCAGAATCAACCGTCAGATTTGGTAAAATGCCGTGGAATTTGTCGAATTTTGCTCAAAAAACCACACCCGGGCCATGGCACCATATTTGTATGGGATTTTCTTGCCTTGCCTTTCTTGCCCGATAATTTTATGTGGTGAGCAAACTTGAAGACTCAAGAGACTGACAGGAAACAGACTTCAAAATCAGATGTTGTTTTGAAAAGATGCCTTCACGGAATGAACAGAAATTCACTACGACAGCGCTGGGGTCTTGGAGCAAGCTTCCTCTCTATATTGCAAACAAGAGCCCCAACATAGCGCCCCGCCTACATTTTTAAGTCTGTGCTCGACTGACCCCCAGATCAGCGGTTCTTGCCCTATTGCATGGATCAGTACAGTTATGTGATTGGATGGAGAGTGTTGCATTTGACTTTTGTATGCAGGTGACATGCTTGCATTGTCTATCTGAATGGTATGTGTTATATCAAAACTTTGTGCTGCCCGTGTCTTGTGTCAGCATGATAAGCAAAGAACAATATGTTTCATGAAGCCTGTTGAAGACTTTAGTTTTATCAGTTATGTACACTGTGTCATCACGTGGTCTGAGGACAAGCGTCATGGGACATATTGTCCAACAAGCGTTAACAGATGCACGCGCTATAAGGTATTATGGGAAATGAGTCTCCTCTCAGTCACTCCATCACTGCCATCTACTGGATGGGAGTGTGAATTGCAACCATTGTTGTTTACTATTCATTGCGCTGAATCATAATTCACAAACACAATTTTCAGTTTTGCAAATGCCTTTTTTTACAATTTAAAAAAAAATTACATATTTACAAATACAGATTTATTTGTGAAAACCAGCACACACGTTACAGTAACGTGTGTTGGTTTTTACAAATAAATTAACCAACCAACCAGTGCTGAGAGGAGACTCGTTTCTCATAATGCCTTTTGGCATGTGTGTCTGTTAACGCTCAAACCCTCAGAATTAGTGCATTATTTTAAAAGATATGTACAATATTTTAACTTTGTAAAAATGACAGATTTGCCATAAATGTCAAAAAACTGTCCAGAATTAGTTTTGTTTATATGTGAAACCATGAGTGAACAGTGCTTTGCTTTTCATGTCTCCTGCCACACATCTGTGTCATTGCATGTGGAAAGTAAATGAAGCTTCCTTACAGCAGTGGGCAGGGTGCATAAAGACAGAAGCTCTGGCTTGTTTTGGGTTTTTGATCACCTTTGATTTTACTCAGGAGCTTACGTGGTGCTTAAACACAAAACTGGCTTATCCGTAGCCAGCATACACTGTTGGTCAATACTAAAAGTTAGCGGTTAGCTGTAACTTCCACTAACTACTATGTTTAGCGGTTTTCATTTTAGCATTATAAAAGTTGACTTTTCAGTTAGCGGATTAGCAATTATCAAAGTTAGGTTTTTGGTTAGCTATGTCCACCACTGATTCCTTTGCCAGTCTATTCTGATGTGAAACTACCCAACTTGTTGGGAAAGTGTAGTGACACGGACCCACAACAGGGGGCGCAAATGAACGGTCAATAGATGAGCCAAAAGGTAACAATTTAATGTTGTGAATTGTGCACAACGAACATACAATCTCAGAATATCATTACAGTCAATCCACAAAGGTGACGTGTGGGCAGGCTCGAGGATAGAAGACGTCTGTCCTGAGAAGAGCTGGAACCACACGATTTCCGCCAGCCACAGAACCTGGTGAATACTGGAGCCGCCAAGTCCCGAATTCCCAGGTGATCACCGTCCCCGACTGTCGGATCTGGTACTGCTGGCGAAGAACAAAGACAGTCAAGTGTGGGTGTGTGTACACCCAGTAACAACAGCGGTGGGAATGCCACCTCCACCTCTCACTCAATATGTTGCAGCGATCCCTCAGAGGAAAAAGAGTGCCGTCTTGCACAGCCTCCACAAAAAGGACCGGTACTCCTGCAAACACTTACAATAAACAGATTTACAAAAGGCTGAGGATATTACCTCCAATGAAGTATGATATCTCGGCGATGAGGTGGAGATGACGTCTGGGTTTTATGGAGTGAGATGATGAAGAATGAGTGACAGCTGTCAGGAAGTAATGAGTAACAGCTGTCACTCCCGGCTGAGTCCGTGGCGGCAGCGCCCTCTCGTTCCTGAAGCCCGCACTTCAGGCAGTGCGCCCTCTGGTGGTGGGCCAGCAGTACCTCCTCTTCTGGCGGCCCACACAACACAACTGGCACTCTCGAACTAGTAGGGACCCTCTCATTCTTAGTTTGTCTGCCGTCTTCTCACCGGTGTTGTTGCGACAATAATTCTGGATCACAAGCAAACAGAGTGAAAGGTGCCCTGGACTGTGTAGTTATTAAAGACCAGTCTTGTGTACCTTATAGAACGATTATGGACAATGTTTTTCTGATGAGGGGATTTGTTTGATTTATGTAGCACTGGTGACTTGGTTTGTATCACCTGATCAGAATCAGAATCAAATTTATTGACAAGTAAGTTCACACATACACGGAATTTGATCTGGTGTTGTTAGTGCATAAACAATAAGAAAAGAAAAGAAAAGAAAAGAAAAACACTTCTATAAGCTCTCGTCTCAGGCTGCACAAATGAAAAGTGATACAAAATCCTGGTCAACATACAGTCTCTCCATACACAGCGGTTCATCAGCCCCTGTTAGCACATAGAAAAACACTGCAGCTAGCTTGTTGCATGTGCTCCCAGAAAAACCCCAAAAGATGGTCCACACAGCCACACGTTTCTCAGAACTGCATGTCAACATTGTACCACAACAGGTTCATTCTCCATGCAAATTAAATACATAAATGCTCAAAGATGCGCATTAAGATACATACCTCCTCTCACGTAGTGAAACACAGACTGAGAGAGGAGCTGCCACAGCAGTCACGTACACAGTCTCTTAAAGCGACAGTACAGTGCAACACTCAATACATGGAAACCACAACAAAAAGGCCAGAACTCGCCTCTAAACATTAAATCAATCAATCAATCAACTTTTTTCTTATATAGCGCCAAATCACAACAAACAGTTGCCCCAAGGCGCTCCATATTGCAAGGCAAGGCCATACAATAACCATGAAAAACCCCAACGGTCAAAACGACCCCCTATGAGCAAGCACTTGGCCACAGTGGGAAGGAAAAACTCCCTTTTAACAGGAAGAAACCTCCAGCAGAACCAGGCTCAGGGAGGGGCAGTCTTCTGCTGAGACTGGTTGGGGCTGAGGGAAAGAACCAGGAAAAAGACATGCCGAGAAGGGGGGCAGAGATCGATCACTAATGATTAAATGCAGAGTGATGCATACGGAGCAAAAAAAGAAAGAAACAGTGCATCATGGGAACCCCCCACAGTCTACGTCTAAAGCAACATAACCAAGGGATGGTCCAGGGTCACCCAATCCAGCCCTAACTATAAGCCTTAGCGAAAAGGAAAGTTTTAAGCCTAATCTTAAAAGTAGAGAGGGTATCTGTCTCCCTGATCTGAATTGGGAGCTGGTTCCACAGGAGAGGAGCCTGAAAGCTGAAGGCTCTGCCTCCCATTCTACTCTTACAAACCCTAGGAACCACAAGTAAGCCCGCAGTCTGAGAGCGAAGCGCTCTAATGGGGTAATATGGTACTACGAGGTCCCTAAGATAAGATGGGACCTGATTATTCAAAACCTTATAAGTAAGAAGAAGAATTTTAAATTCTATTCTAGAATTAACAGGAAGCCAATGAAGAGAGGCCAACACGGGTGAGATATGCTCTCTCCTGCTAGTCCCCGTCAGTACTCTAGCTGCAGCATTCTGAACCAACTGAAGGCTTTTTAGGGAACTTTTAGGACAACCTGATAATAATGAATTACAATAGTCCAGCCTAGAGGAAATAAATGCATGAGTTAGTTTTTCAGCATCACTCTGAGACAAGACCTTTCTGATTTTAGAGATATTGCGTAAATGCAAAAAGGCAGTCCTACATATTTGTTTAATATGCGCTTTGAATGACATATCCTGATCAAAAATAACTCCAAGATTTCTCACAGTATTACTAGAGATCAGGAAAATGCCATCCAGAGTAACGATCTGGTTAGACACCATGCTTCTAAGATTTGTGGGGCCAAGTACAATAACTTCAGTTTTATCTGAGTTTAAAAGCAGGAAATTAGAGGTCATCCATGTCTTTATGTCTGTAAGACAATCCTGCAGTTTAGCTAATTGGTGTGTATCCTCTGGCTTCATGGATAGATAAAGCTGGGTATCATCTGCGTAACAATGAAAATTTAAGCAATACCGTCTAATAATACTGCCCAAGGGAAGCATGTATAAAGTGAATAAAATTGGTCCTAGCACAGAACCTTGTGGAACTCCATAATTAACTTTAGTCTGTGAAGAAGATTCCCCATTTACATGAACAAACTGTAATCTATTAGACAAATATGATTCAAACCACCGCAGCGCAGTGCCTTTAATACCTATGACATGCTCTAATCTCTGTAATAAAATTTTATGGTCAACAGTATCAAAAGCAGCACTGAGGTCCAACAGAACAAGCACAGAGATAAGTCCACTGTCCGAAGCCATAAGAAGATCATTTGTAACCTTCACTAATGCTGTTTCTGTACTATGATGAATTCTAAAACCTGACTGAAACTCTTCAAATAGACCATTCCTCTGCAGGTGATCAGTTAGCTGTTTTACAACTACCCTCTCAAGAATCTTTGAGAGAAAAGGAAGGTTGGAGATTGGCCTATAATTAGCTAAGATAGCTGGGTCAAGTGATGGCTTTTTAAGTAATGGTTTAATTACTGCCACCTTAAAGGCCTGTGGTACATAACCAACTAACAAAGATAGATTGATCATATTTAAGATTGAAGCATTAAATAATGGTAGGACTTCCTTGAGCAGCCTGGCAGGAATGGGGTCTAATAAGCATGTTGATGGTTTGGATGAAGTAACTAATGAAAATAACTCAGACAGAACAATCGGAGAGAAAGAGTCTAACCAAATACCGGCATCACTGAAAGCAGCCAAAGATAACGATACATCTTTGGGATGGTTATGAGTAATTCTTTCTCTAATAGTCAAAATTTTGTTAGCAAAGAAAGTCATGAAGTCATTACTAGTTAAAGTTAATGGAATACTCAGCTCAATAGAGCTCTGACTCTTTGTCAGCCTGGCTACAGTGCTGAAAAGAAACCTGGGGTTGTTCTTATTTTCTTCAATTAGTGATGAGTAGAAAGATGTCCTAGCTTCACGGAGGGCTTTCTTATAGAGCAACAAACTCTTTTTCCAGGCTAAGTGAAGATCTTCTAAATTAGTGAGACGCCATTTCCTCTCCAACTTACGGGTTATCTGCTTTAAGCTACGAGTTTGTGAGTTATACCACGGAGTCAGACACTTCTGATTTAAAGCTCTCTTTTTCAGAGGAGCTACAGCATCCAAAGTTGTCTTCAATGAGGATGTAAAACTATTGACGAGATACTCTAGCTCCCTTACAGAGTTTAGGTAGCTACTCTGCTCTGTGTTGGTATATGACATTAGAGAACATAAAGAAGGAATCATATCCTTAAACCTAGTTACAGCGCTTTCTGAAAGACTTCTAGTGTAATGAAACTTATTCCCCACTGCTGGGTAGTCCATCAGAGTAAATGTAAATGTTATTAAAAATGATCAGACAGAAGGGAGTTTTCAGGGAATACTGTTAAGTCTTCTATTTCCATACCATAAGTCAGAACAAGATCTAAGATATGATTAAAGTGGTGGGTGGACTCATTTACTTTTTGAGCAAAGCCAATAGAGTCTAAAAATAGATTAAATGCAGTGTTGAGGCTGTCATTCTCAGCATCTGTGTGGATGTTAAAATCGCCCACTATAATTATCTTATCTGAGCTAAGCACTAAGTCAGACAAAAGGTCTGAAAATTCACAGAGAAACTCACAGTAACGACCAGGTGGACGATAGATAATAACAAATAAAACTGGTTTTTGGGACTTCCAATTTGGATGGACAAGACTAAGAGACAAGCTTTCAAATGAATTAAAGCTCTGTCTAGGTTTTTGATTAATTAATAAGCTGGAATGGAAGATTGCTGCTAATCCTCCGCCCCGGCACGTGCTACGAGCATTCTGACAGTTAGTGTGACTCGGGGGTGTTGACTCATTTAAACTAACATATTCATCCTGCTGTAACCAAGTTTCTGTTAGGCAGAATAAATCAATACTTTGTGGTGGAGGGTGGACTTTTTTCTGGTTCCGGAGCACAGCGGTGTTCTGCTGTATCTGTTAGCTGTTTGAACTGAGCTGTTTGAGTTCTTTGAATTAACAGTCTTTTTCAAGACTTTTTTACTTTTTTTTACTTTTTCACCGTGCTCCAACGCCTAAAGAAGACCTCTAACGGTCGAAGCATCGCGACGGAGCTCTTTTATCAGCTAACCTTCATCAGCGTTGGCAAGCTAACTAGCTTTCTAACGCTTTCGTTTTTATTTTTATTTTATTTTTTAGCACTGTTGTCGTGCTGCTCCACAGCCTGCCTAGTGGATTTTTATTTTATTTTTTAGCACTGTTGTCGTGCGTTACCTGTGCTGCTCCACAGCCTGTCCAGTGGATTTTTATTTTATTTTTTAGGACTGTTGTCGTGCGTTACCTGTGCTGCTCCACAGCCTGTTCAGTGGATTTTTATTTTATTTTTTGGCGCTGTTGTCGTGCGTTGCCTGTGCTGCTCCACAGCCTGTCCAGTGGATTTTTATTTTATTTTTAGCACTGTTGTCGTGTGTTACCTGTGCTGCTCCACAGCCTGTTCAGTGGATTTTTATTTTATTTTTGGCGCTGTTGTCGTGCGTTGCCTGTGCTGCTCCACAGCCTGTCCAGTGGATTTTTATTTTATTTTTAGCACTGTTGTCGTGTGTTACCTGTGCTGCTCCACAGCCTGTCCAGTGGATTTTTATTTTATTTTTTACCACTGTTGTCGTGCGTTACCTGTGCTGCTCCACAGCCTGTCGAGTGGATTTTTATTTTATTTTTAGGACTGTTGTCGTGCGTTACCTGTGCTGCTCCACAGCCTGTTCAGTGGATTTTTATTTTATTTTTTGGCGCTGTTGTCGTGCGTTGCCTGTGCTGCTCCACAGCCTGTCCAGTGGATTTTTATTTTATTTTTAGCACTGTTGTCGTGTGTTACCTGTGCTGCTCCACAGCCTGTTCAGTGGATTTTTATTTTATTTTTTGGCGCTGTTGTCGTGCGTTGCCTGTGCTGCTCCACAGCCTGTCCAGTGGATTTTTATTTTATTTTTAGCACTGTTGTCGTGTGTTACCTGTGCTGCTCCACAGCCTGTCCAGTGGATTTTTATTTTATTTTTTACCACTGTTGTCGTGCGTTACCTGTGCTGCTCCACAGCCTGTCCAGTGGATTTTTATTTTATTTTTTAGCACTGTTGTCGTGCGTTACCTGTGCTGCTCCACAGCCTGTCCAGTGGATTTTTATTTTATTTTTAGCACTGTTGTCGTGTGTTACCTGTGCTGCTCCACAGCCTGTTCAGTGGATTTTTATTTTATTTTTTAGCACTGTTGTCGTGCGTTACCTGTGCTGTTCCACAGCCTGTCCAGTGGATTTTTATTTTATTTTTTACCACTGTTGTCGTGTGTTACCTGTGCTGCTCCACAGCCTGTTCAGTGGATTTTTGTTTTGTTTTTTAGCACTGTTGTCGTGTGTTACCTGTGCTGTTCCACAGCCTGTCCAGTGGATTTTTATTTTATTTTTTACCACTGTTGTCGTGTGTTACCTGTGCTGCTCCACAGCCTGTCCAGTGGATTTTTGTTTTGTTTTTTGGCACTGTTGTCGTGTGTTACCTGTGCTGTTCCACAGCCTGTCCAGTGGATTTTTATTTTATTTTTTACCACTGTTGTCGTGTGTTACCTGTGCTGCTCCACAGCCTGTTCAGTGGATTTTTGTTTTGTTTTTTGGCACTGTTGTCGTGTGTTACCTGTGCTGTTCCACAGCCTGTCCAGTGGATTTTTATTTTATTTTTTACCACTGTTGTCGTGTGTTACCTGTGCTGTTCCACAGCCTGTTCAGTGGATTTTTGTTTTGTTTTTTGGCACTGTTGTCGTGTGTTACCTGTGCTGTTCCACAGCCTGTCCAGTGGATTTTTATTTTATTTTTTACCACTGTTGTCGTGTGTTACCTGTGCTGCTCCACAGCCTGTTCAGTGGATTTTTGTTTTGTTTTTTGGCACTGTTGTCGTGTGTTACCTGTGCTGTTCCACAGCCTGTCCAGTGGATTTTTATTTTATTTTTTAGGACTGTTGTCGTGCGTTACCTGTGCTGCTCCACAGCCTGTTCAGTGGATTTTTGTTTTGTTTTTTGGCACTGTTGTCGTGTGTTACCTGTGCTGTTCCACAGCCTGTCCAGTGGATTTTTATTTTATTTTTTACCACTGTTGTCGTGTGTTACCTGTGCTGCTCCACAGCCTGTTCAGTGGATTTTTGTTTTGTTTTTTGGCACTGTTGTCGTGTGTTACCTGTGCTGTTCCACAGCCTGTCCAGTGGATTTTTATTTTATTTTTTACCACTGTTGTCGTGTGTTACCTGTGCTGCTCCACAGCCTGTTCAGTGGATTTTTGTTTTGTTTTTTAGCACTGTTGTCGTGCGTTGCCTGTGCTGCTCCACAGCCTGTCTAGTGGATTTTTATTTTATTTTTTACCACTGTTGTCGTGCGTTACCTGTGCTGTTCCACAGCCTGTCCAGTGGATTTTTATTTTATTTTTTACCACTGTTGTCGTGTGTTACCTGTGCTGCTCCACAGCCTGTCCAGTGGATTTTTTTTTTTTTTTTTTTTTTTTTTTTTTAGCACTGTTGTCGTGCGTTACCTGTGCTGCTCCACAGCCTGTCCAGTGGATTTTGATTTTTATTTTATTTTTTTGGGCGCTGTTGTCGTGCGTTACCTGTGCTGCTCCACAGCCTGTCCAGTGGATTTTTATTTAGCGCTGTTGTCGTGCGTTACCTGTGCTGCTCCACAGCCTGTCTAGTGGATTTTTATTTTGTTTTAGCACTGTTGTCATGCGTTGCCTGTGCTGCTCCACAGCCTGTCCAGTGGATTTTTATTTTTATTTTATTTTATTTTTTAGCACTGTTGTTGTGCGTTACCTGTGCTGCTCCACAGCCTGTCTAGTGGATTTTTATTTTGTTTTAGCACTGTTGTTGTGCGTTACCTGTGCTGCTCCACAGCCTGTCTAGTGGATTTCTATTTTGTTTTAGCACTGTTGTCGTGCGTTGCCTGTGCTGCTCCACAGCCTGTCCAGTGGATTTTTATTTTTATTTTATTTTATTTTTTAGCACTGTTGTTGTGCGTTACCTGTGCTGCTCCACAGCCTGTCTAGTGGATTTTTATTTTGTTTTAGCACTGTTGTCGTGCGTTACCTGTGCTGCTCCACAGCCTGTCCAGTGGATTTTTATTTTTATTTTATTTTATTTTTTAGCACTGTTGTTGTGCGTTACCTGTGCTGCTCCACAGCCTGTCTAGTGGATTTCTATTTTGTTTTAGCACTGTTGTCGTGCGTTACCTGTGCTGCTCCACAGCCTGTCCAGTGGATTTTTATTTTTATTT
Source organism: Thalassophryne amazonica (assembly GCF_902500255.1). Lineage (NCBI taxonomy): Eukaryota > Metazoa > Chordata > Actinopteri > Batrachoidiformes > Batrachoididae > Thalassophryne > Thalassophryne amazonica. The sequence continues at coordinate 109,949,210 of NC_047113.1, forward strand.
TATTTTATTTTTTAGCACTGTTGTTGTGCGTTACCTGTGCTGCTCCACAGCCTGTCTAGTGGATTTTTATTTTATTTTAGCACTGTTGTCGTGCGTTACCTGTGCTGCTCCACAGCCTGTCTAGTGGATTTTTATTTTGTTTTAGCACTGTTGTCGTGCGTTGCCTGTGCTGCTCCACAGCCTGTCTAGTGGATTTTTATTTTATCTTAGCACTGTTGTCGTGCGTTACCTGTGCTGCTCCACAGCCTGTCTAGTGGATTTTTATTTTGTTTTAGCACTGTTGTCGTGCGTTGCCTGTGCTGCTCCACAGCCTGTCCAGTGGATTTTTATTTTTATTTTATTTTATTTTTTAGCACTGTTGTTGTGCATTACCTGTGCTGCTCCACAGCCTGTCTAGTGGATTTTTATTTTATTTTAGCACTGTTGTCGTGCGTTACCTGTGCTGCTCCACAGCCTGTCTAGTGGATTTTTATTTTATTTTAGCACTGTTGTCGTGCGTTGCCTGTGCTGCTCCACAGCCTGTCTAGTGGATTTTTATTTTATCTTAGCACTGTTGTCGTGCGTTACCTGTGCTGCTCCACAGCCTGTCTAGTGGATTTTTATTTTGTTTTAGCACTGTTGTCGTGCGTTGCCTGTGCTGCTCCACAGCCTGTCCAGTGGATTTTTATTTTTATTTTATTTTATTTTTTAGCACTGTTGTTGTGCGTTACCTGTGCTGCTCCACAGCCTGTCTAGTGGATTTTTATTTTATTTTAGCACTGTTATCGTGCGTTACCTGTGCTGCTCCACAGCCTGTCTAGTGGATTTTTATTTTGTTTTAGCACTGTTGTTGTGCGTTACTTGTGCTGCTCCACAGCCTGTCTAGTGGATTTCTATTTTGTTTTAGCACTGTTGTCGTGCGTTGCCTGTGCTGCTCCACAGCCTGTCCAGTGGATTTTTATTTTTATTTTATTTTATTTTTTAGCACTGTTGTTGTGCGTTACCTGTGCTGCTCCACAGCCTGTCTAGTGGATTTTTATTTTGTTTTAGCACTGTTGTCGTGCGTTACCTGTGCTGCTCCACAGCCTGTCCAGTGGATTTTTATTTTTATTTTATTTTATTTTTTAGCACTGTTGTTGTGCGTTACCTGTGCTGCTCCACAGCCTGTCTAGTGGATTTCTATTTTGTTTTAGCACTGTTGTCGTGCGTTACCTGTGCTGCTCCACAGCCTGTCCAGTGGATTTTTATTTTTATTTTATTTTATTTTTTAGCACTGTTGTTGTGCGTTACCTGTGCTGCTCCACAGCCTGTCTAGTGGATTTTTATTTTATTTTAGCACTGTTGTCGTGCGTTACCTGTGCTGCTCCACAGCCTGTCTAGTGGATTTTTATTTTGTTTTAGCACTGTTGTCGTGCGTTGCCTGTGCTGCTCCACAGCCTGTCTAGTGGATTTTTATTTTATCTTAGCACTGTTGTCGTGCGTTACCTGTGCTGCTCCACAGCCTGTCTAGTGGATTTTTATTTTGTTTTAGCACTGTTGTCGTGCGTTGCCTGTGCTGCTCCACAGCCTGTCCAGTGGATTTTATTTTATTTTATTTTATTTTTTAGCACTGTTGTTGTGCGTTACCTGTGCTGCTCCACAGCCTGTCTAGTGGATTTTTATTTTATTTTAGCACTGTTGTCGTGCGTTACCTGTGCTGCTCCACAGCCTGTATAGTGGATTTTTATTTTGTTTTAGCTCTGTTGTCGTGCGTTGCCTGTGCTGCTCCACAGCCTGTCTAGTGGATTTTTATTTTATCTTAGCACTGTTGTCGTGCGTTACCTGTGCTGCTCCACAGCCTGTCTAGTGGATTTTTATTTTGTTTTAGCACTGTTGTCGTGCGTTGCCTGTGCTGCTCCACAGCCTGTCCAGTGGATTTTTATTTTTATTTTATTTTATTTTTTAGCACTGTTGTTGTGCGTTACCTGTGCTGCTCCACAGCCTGTCTAGTGGATTTTTATTTTATTTTAGCACTGTTATCGTGCGTTACCTGTGCTGCTCCACAGCCTGTCTAGTGTCGGATTCCCTGTTTGGGAATCCGCTAGCTTAGCATAGCTACTAGCTCTTAGCCGTTTTAGCATGGCGGCTTCTCCTGTCTCTCCCGTACTTTTCTGCTCTGGGTGTGAAATGTTTAGTTATTCCTCGGCCTCTTTTAGCAGTAACGGTACATGTAATAAGTGCAGCTTATTCGTAGCTTTGGAGGCCAGGCTGGGCGAATTGGAGGCTCGGCTCCGCACCGTGGAAAATTCTACAGCTAGCCAGGCCCCTGTAGTCGGTGCGGACCAAGGTAGCTTAGCCGCCGTTAGTTCCCCCCTGGCAGACCCCGTGCAGTCGGGAAGGCAGGCTGACTGGGTGACTGTGAGGAGGAAGCGTAGCCCTAAACAGAAGCCCCGTGTACACCGTCAACCCGTTCACATCTCTAACCGTTTTTCCCCACTCGACGATACACTCGCCGAGGATCAAACTCTGGTTATTGGCGACTCTGTTTTGAGAAATGTGAAGTTAGCGACACCAGCAACCATTGTCAATTGTCTTCCGGGGGCCAGAGCAGGCGACATCGAAGGACATTTGAAATTGCTGGCTAAGGCTAAGCGTAAATTTGGTAAGATTGTAATTCACGTCGGCAGTAATGACACTCGGTTACGCCAATCGGAGGTCACTAAAATTAACATTGAATCGGTGTGTAACTTTGCAAAAACAATGTCGGACTCTGTTGTTTTCTCTGGGCCCCTCCCCAATCAGACCGGGAGTGACATGTTTAGCCGCATGTTCTCCTTGAATTGCTGGCTGTCTGAGTGGTGTCCAAAAAATGAGGTGGGCTTCATTGATAATTGGCAAAGCTTCTGGGGAAAACCTGGTCTTGTTAGGAGAGACGGCATCCATCCCACTTTAGAGGGAGCAGCTCTCATTTCTAGAAATCTGGCCAATTTTTTGGGATCCTCCAAACTGTGACTGTCTAGCGTTGGGACCAGGAGGCAGAGCTGTGGTCTTATACACCTCTCTGTAGCTTCTCTCCCCCTGCCATCCCCCTATTACCCCATCCCCGTAGAGACGGTGCCTGCTCCCAGACCACCAATAACTAGCAAAAATCTATTTAAGCATAAAAATTCAAAAAGAAAAAATAATATAGCACCTTCAATTGCACCACAGACTAAAACAGTTAAATGTGGTCTATTAAACATTAGGTCTCTTTCTTCTAAGTCCCTGTTGGTAAATGATATAATAATTGATCAACGTATTGATTTATTCTGCCTAACAGAAACTTGGTTACAGCAGGATGAATATGTTAGTTTAAATGAGTCAACACCCCCGAGTCACACTAACTGTCAGAATGCTCGTAGCACGGGCCGGGGCGGAGGATTAGCAGCAATCTTCCATTCCAGCTTATTAATTAATCAAAAACCTAGACAGAGCTTTAATTCATTTGAAAGCTTGTCTCTTAGTCTTGTCCATCCAAATTGGAAGTCCCAAAAACCAGTTTTATTTGTTATTATCTATCGTCCACCTGGTCGTTACTGTGAGTTTCTCTGTGAATTTTCAGACCTTTTGTCTGACTTAGTGCTTAGCTCAGATAAGATAATTATAGTGGGCGATTTTAACATCCACACAGATGCTGAGAATGACAGCCTCAACACTGCATTTAATCTATTATTAGACTCTATCGGCTTTGCTCAAAAAGTAAATGAGTCCACCCACCACTTTAATCATATTTTAGATCTTGTTCTGACTTATGGTATGGAAATAGAAGACTTAACAGTATTCCCTGAAAACTCCCTTTTGTCTGATCATTTTTTAATAACATTTACATTTACCCTGATGGACTACCCTGCAGTGGGGAATAAGTTTCATTACACTAGAAGTCTTTCAGAAAGCGCTGTAACTAGGTTTAAGGATATGATTCCTTCTTTATGTTCTCTAATGTCATATACCAACACAGAGCAGAGTAGCTACCTAAACTCTGTAAGGGAGTTAGAGTATCTTGTCAATAGTTTTACATCCTCATTGAAGACAACTTTGGATGCTGTAGCTCCTCTGAAAAAGAGAGCTTTAAATCAGAAGTGTCTGACTCCGTGGTATAACTCACAAACTCGTAGCTTAAAGCAGATAACCCGTAAGTTGGAGAGGAAATGGCGTCTCACTAATTTAGAAGATCTTCACTTAGCCTGGAAAAAGAGTTTGTTGCTCTATAAGAAAGCCCTTCGTGAAGCTAGGACATCTTTCTACTCATCACTAATTGAAGAAAATAAGAACAACCCCAGGTTTCTTTTCAGCACTGTAGCCAGGCTGACAAAGAGTCAGAGCTCTATTGAGCTGAGTATTCCATTAACGTTAACTAGTAATGACTTCATGACTTTCTTTGCTAACAAAATTTTGACTATTAGAGAAAAAATTACTCATAACCATCCCAAAGATGTATCGTTATCTTTGGCTGCTTTCAGTGATGCCGGTATTTGGTTAGACTCTTTCTCTCCGATTGTTCTGTCTGAGTTATTTTCATTAGTTACTTCATCCAAACCATCAACATGCTTATTAGACCCCATTCCTGCCAGGCTGCTCAAGGAAGTCCTACCATTATTTAATGCTTCAATCTTAAATATGATCAATCTATCTTTGTTAGTTGGTTATGTACCACAGGCCTTTAAGGTGGCAGTAATTAAACCATTACTTAAAAAGCCATCACTTGACCCAGCTATCTTAGCTAATTATAGGCCAATCTCCAACCTTCCTTTTCTCTCAAAGATTCTTGAGAGGGTAGTTGTAAAACAGCTAACTGATCACCTGCAGAGGAATGGTCTATTTGAAGAGTTTCAGTCAGGTTTTAGAATTCATCATAGTACAGAAACAGCATTAGTGAAGGTTACAAATGATCTTCTTATGGCTTCGGACAGTGGACTTATCTCTGTGCTTGTTCTGTTGGACCTCAGTGCTGCTTTTGATACTGTTGACCATAAAATTTTATTACAGAGATTAGAGCATGTCATAGGTATTAAAGGCATTGCGCTGCGGTGGTTTGAATCATATTTGTCTAATAGATTACAGTTTGTTCATGTAAATGGGGAATCTTCTTCACAGACTAAAGTTAATTATGGAGTTCCACAAGGTTCTGTGCTAGGACCAATTTTATTCACTTTATACATGCTTCCCTTGGGCAGTATTATTAGACGGTATTGCTTAAATTTTCATTGTTACGCAGATGATACCCAGCTTTATCTATCCATGAAGCCAGAGGATACGCACCAATTAGCTAAACTGCAGGATTGTCTTACAGACATAAAGACATGGATGACCTCTAATTTCCTGCTTTTAAACTCAGATAAAACTGAAGTTATTGTACTTGGCCCCACAAATCTTAGAAGCATGGTGTCTAACCAGATCGTTACTCTGGATGGCATTTCCCTGATCTCTAGTAATACTGTGAGAAATCTTGGAGTTATTTTTGATCAGGATATGTCATTCAAAGCGCATATTAAACAAATATGTAGGACTGCCTTTTTGCATTTACGCAATATCTCTAAAATCAGAAAGGTCTTGTCTCAGAGTGATGCTGAAAAACTAATTCATGCATTTGTTTCCTCTAGGCTGGACTATTGTAATTCATTATTATCAGGTTGTCCTAAAAGTTCCCTAAAAAGCCTTCAGTTGGTTCAGAATGCTGCAGCTAGAGTACTGACGGGGACTAGCAGGAGAGAGCATATCTCACCCGTGTTGGCCTCCCTTCATTGGCTTCCTGTTAATGCTAGAATAGAATTTAAAATTCTTCTTCTTACTTATAAGGTTTTGAATAATCAGGTCCCATCTTATCTTAGGGACCTCGTAGTACCATATTACCCCATTAGAGCGCTTCGCTCTCAGACTGCGGGCTTACTTGTAGTTCCTAGGGTTTGTAAGAGTAGAATGGGAGGCAGAGCCTTCAGCTTTCAGGCTCCTCTCCTGTGGAACCAGCTCCCAATTCAGATCAGGGAGACAGATACCCTCTCTACTTTTAAGATTAGGCTTAAAACTTTCCTTTTCGCTAAGGCTTATAGTTAGGGCTGGATCGGGTGACCCTGGATCATCCCTTGGTTATGTTGCTTTAGACGTAGACTGTGTTTCATAATTATTGTATGGCCTTGCCTTGCAATGTGGAGCGCCTTGGGGCAACTGTTTGTTGTGATTTGGCGCTATACAAGAAAAAAGTTGATTGATTGAGTTGATCAATTATTATATCATTTACCAACAGGGACTAATCCAATCCATGAACATAAAACATAAAGGATTTGGTGAAGTTCACACATATATATATATATATATATATATATATATATATATACACATATCTAAAAAATTAAAAAATAAATTCTTTACATCGTTACACTGTGCACTGACTTCAGACTTCCATTAAAAAAAAGACTTTGTGTAGTCCATCAGCGTTTCATGTAAACAGCTCTTCATGCATCCTGATGGCTTACAGTGGAGTGGATTTTGTGTGTGTGTGTGTGTGTATATATATATATATATATATATGAGGTCTCTTAGATAATAAACCAACCCTTTTATTTATTTTTTTTAACTATATGGATTTGAATGACGTGCGATTACACCAATCATGCTTGAACCCTCGTGCGCATGCGTGAGTTTTTTCACGCGTGTCGGTGACGTCATTTCCCTGTGGGCAGGCCTTGAGTGAGATGTGGTCCAGCCCTCTCGGCTGAATTCCTTTGTTTCACACGCTGCTCGAGACGGAGCGCGTTGTTTTATCAAAATTTTTTTTGGACCTGTGAGGAATATCCGAGTGGACACTATTCGAGAAATTAAGCTGGTTTTCTGTGAAAAGTTTAACGGCTGATGAGAGATTATGGGGTGTTTCTGTCGGTGTAAGGACTTCCCACGGAGCGGGACGTCCTGCAGCGCTTCCAGGCGCTGTCGTCGGCCTGTTTCGAGCTGAAAACATCCTAATTTAAGGCTTAATTCACCCAGGACATCGTGAGAGAACAGAGAAGATTCAGAAGAGGCCGGTATGAGGAATTTATGCGGACATTCCACTGTTTAAGGACATTTTTTTAATGAAAGACGTACGCGCAAATTCGCCGAGTCGTTTCCGTGACGACTCGGCAAATCTGTGTGCACTGCGACAGGAAAAACACCTCCGTGTTGAAAACCATTTGTAGAATTCAGGCGGCTTTTAATGGCTTTCAACAAGTGAGTAACTGAGAACTTGTTTAACAGCTTGGGCATGTTCCAACTTGCCCGTTAAGATTTCCAACGGAGGTGTTTTTCCTGCCGCGACCCCCCGCGGTCGGGTCCAGCCCGACATGCGACTCTGACCGCACGTTCTTTCATTACAAAATGACCGTTAACAATGGAATGTCCGAATAAACTCCTCATGCCGACTTCTTCTGAAAGTTCTCTGTTCTCTGACGACTTACTGCGTCAACAGAGCCTGAAATGTGGAAGTTTTCAACTTGAAACGGCGAGACGCTGCCGCCTCGAAGCGCAGATCGCCGTCAGGCGCCGTGGTCCGTCCTTAAAGCGACACTACCAGACCAAAATCTCTCATCAGCCGTTAAAATTTTTACCGAAAACCAGCTGAATTTATTGAATGGTGTCCACTCAGTTGTGCCTTACAGTTTTGAAAAAAATTTTATCAAACAAAGCAACAGTCTCTGAGCCATTCCTAAACAATGAAAAAAATCGACGAGCGGGTGGACGACTCCTCACTCAAAGACTGCCCACAGGCGAATGACGTAACCGACAGGCGTGAAAAAACTCTCGCATGCCCACGAGGGTTCAAGCATGTCTGATGTAATCACACGTGATTCAAATCCATATGGTTTTTGAATAAAATAATAAGGTCAGATACTTTTCTAATAGACCTCGTATATATATATATATATATATATATATATATATATATATATATATATATATATAAAACTCACGTTGTTGTTCATCCGGCTGCTCCCGGTGTTGTTCAGGGTCGCCACAGCGGATACAGCCAGATAGGCATTGGTAATTGGCACAAGTTTTACGCTGGATGCCCTTCCTGACGCAACTCCAGTTTCACCTGGAGAAACAAACACAGCCGCTGGTGTTCCAAAGAGGTCTCCCATCCAAATACTAACCAGCTCCTGCTCTGCTTAGCTTCCCAGATCTGACGGGATCAGGCTTACACAGAGCAGACCGGCTGCTACATTCCTTATTTGTATATCATGTGACATATAAAGCATCAATCAAATGACAAGGATCCACTCAGCCATTATATAAATGTATTTATTTCTGATGTTAAGGTCTATATTTATATTGTCCATAGTGCACATTCTGTACATGAATTTGATGACTTACTGACCCACCAGCAACACAACACGAGCAGACACACCAGCAAGCACACACCCTGAACTCATTCTGGAGCAGTGAAACTGACCTGTTCCTCAAGTGCAAAAAAAAGGGAAAAAATCTGTTTACAAACTAACATCTCAGAATTTTTGGTTCATGCAGCAAAAAAAAAAAAAAAACAGCATAAGTGCATAAAACAGCTGGTAAATAAATTATAGAGTGTGTGTGTGTGTGTGTGTGTGTGTGTGTGTGTGTGTGTGTGTGTGTGTGTGTGTGTGTGTGTGTGTGTGTGTGTGTGTGTGTGTGTGTGTGTGTGTGTCTGACCTCAGAGGCCACTGATAACAGTCTAATCAAAAGGCCCGACTCACAGTGACGCCTCGTCCTCTCACCAGCTGCCAAACGCTCCGCGGCCTCTCACAGGGAAAGATGATTCCAGGTCCATGATTCCATGGACCTGTTTGTTTCTCTGTGTGCACACGTACATGGCAAAAAACGTGTTGATGTGGTTCAGAGTAACATCGTACTACCTGGAAAAAAAGCTGCAGTTACACACACACACACACGTCAGGAGCTCCCTGAGGTGGTCCATAAAAAGCTGATGGTCATCTGATGGTGGTGAGAGCGGTTGGGCTGCTGATCCACGGCCATAATTCACTTAGATCCAGATTGTCCAGATAAAGTCCTCTACTGGGAACACAGACTGACAGGAAGCACTGTGTCCTTCTTTGTCCTCTTACAGGACTGTCCTGTGATCTCGCCATTCCTTCCCTTCCCTCTTTCTCTTCATCTACCACATTTCTCCCATTTTTTTTTTTTTTTTTTTTTTTTGGCACAGTTTGACCACATCCTGCAACAAACATATCCATAAAAGCCATCAGCCTTCTTGTTTGTAATTTCTGAACCCACTGCTTCAGCGCACAGTACCTGATCGGATCATTTCCAAACTGAACGCTGTGGTGATGCGGGACCGTCGTGTGACTATACGAGAAATTGCGGAAGAGGTGAACATCAGCACTTTTTCAGCACATTCCACTGTGACAGAAGATTTTGCCATGAAAAGAGTGGCGGCGAAATACATCAGCACGAAGCTGATGGCACAGCAAAAGCGCCTTCGTGTTGAAGCCACACAGGACATGTTGTGACATGCCCAGTTGTTCCACCATTCGGAAGATTCAGACGGCTTTCGGTGGCTTTTCAGTCGTGTGACTATCCAAGAAATATAGTAACTGTTACTGCTCCGACAACAAGAATAGCCTCAATTTTTAAATAATTTCCTTTTTTTTTTTTACTTCATTTCTTTAAAATGTCTTGTTTTCACTGTTATGTTGTTGAGCCTGAATCTTTATATTTGAGGAAAATATATTTCTTCACTTTTCCCACATCAGGAAATGTTTTTAAAAATTCATAATGCTCAAATTCAAAATGTTTTCAATGTTCAGAAATTCAGAACTTTTAATGTTCCTTGTAATTGAAATAATTTTGGAATATCTCGGTTGTCTTGTCCTTTGATAACTTTCCTCTTGAACTGTTTTGTCTGTCGTTGATAACTTTCCTATTTGATTGTTTCTGGATGGCTTTATTCTGTCTTTGACAACTTTCCTCTTTGATTATTTTTGGATGTCCTTGTTGTTCTCGCTTTCATAATTTTACTCTAGAAATGTTTTTGGATGTCTTTGTTGTTCTGTCTTTGATCATTTTCCTCTTTGAATGTTTTTGGTTGTCTTGGTTGTCTTGTCCTTTGATAACTTCCCTCTTGGATTGTTTTTGGATATCTTGGTTGTTCTGTCTTTCATAACTTTCCTCTTGGGTTGTTTGTGGATGTGTCTCTTGTTCTGTCTTTGATAAATTTCCTCTTGGATTGTTTTTGGATGTCTTTGTTGTCCTGTCCTTTGATAACTTTCCTCTTGGATTGTTTTTGGATGTCTTTGTTGTTCTGTCTTTGATAACGTTACTCTTTGATTGTTTTTGGATGTATCTGTTGTTGTGTCTTACTCTTGGACTGTTTTTGGATGTGTTTGTTGTTCTGTCTGTGATAACTTTACTCTTGGATTGTTTTTGGATATCTTTGTTGTTCTGTCTTTGATAGCTCTCCTCGTGGATTGTTTGTGGATGTCTTTGTTTTTCTGTCTTTGATAACTTTCCTCTTGGATTGTTTGTGGATGTCTTTGTTTTTCTGTCTTTGATAACTTTCCAATTGGACTGTTTTTGGATATCTTTGTTGTTCTGTCTGTGATAACTTTACTCTTTGATTGTTTTTGGATGTGTCTGTTGTGTCTTTGATAACTTTCCTCTTGGACTGTTTTTGGATGTGTTTGTTGTTCTGTCTTTGATCATTTTCCTCTTTAAATGTTTTTGGTTGTCTTGGTTGTCTTGTCCTTTGATAACTTCCCTCTTGGATTGTTTTTGGATGTGTCTGTTGTTCTGTCTTTGATAATTTTCCTCTTGGATTGTTTTTGGATGTCTTGGTTGTTCTGTCTTTCATAACTTTCCTCTTGGGTTGTTTTTGGATGTGTCTCTTGTTCTGTCTTTGATAAATTTCCTCTTGGATTGTTTTTGGGAGTGTTTATTGTTCTGTATTTTATAACTTTCCTCTTGAATTGTTTTTGGATGTCTTTGTTGTTCTGTCTTTGATCATTTTCCTCTTTGAATGTTTTTGGTTGTCTTGGTTGTCTTGTCCTTTGATAACTTCCCTCTTGGATTGTTTTTGGATGTGTCTGTTGTTCTGTCTTTGATAATTTTCCTCTTGGATTGTTTTTGGATGTCTTGGTTGTTCTGTCTTTCATAACTTTCCTCTTGGGTTGTTTTTGGATGTGTCTCTTGTTCTGTCTTTGATAAATTTCCTCTTGGATTGTTTTTGGGAGTGTTTATTGTTCTGTATTTTATAACTTTCCTCTTGAATTGTTTTTGGATGTCTTTGTTGTTCTGTCTTTGATTACTTTCCAATTGGACTGTTTCTGGATGTGTTGTTGTTCTGTCTGATAACTTTCCTCTCGGATTGTTTTTGGATATCTTTGTTCTGTTTTTGATAGCTCTCCTCGTGGATTGTTTGTGGATGTCTTTGTTTTTCTGTATTTTATAACTTTCCTCTTGAATTGTTTTTGGATGTCTTTGTTGTTCTGTCTTTGATTACTTTCCAATTGGACTGTTTCTGGATGTGTTGTTGTTCTGTCTGATAATTTTCTTCTCGGATTGTTTTTGGATATCTTTGTTGTTCTGTCTTTGATAGCTCTCCTTGTGGATTGTTTGTGGATGTCTTTGTTTTTCTGTCTTTCATAACTTTCCAATTGGACTGTTTTTGGATGTCTTTGTTTTTCTGTCTTTGATAACTTTACTCTTTGATTGTTTTGGATGTCTGTTGTGTCTTTGATAACTTTCCTCTTGGACTGTTTTTTGATGTGTCTGTTGTTGTGTCTTTGATAACTTTCCTCTTGGATTGTATTTGGATGCCTTGGTTGTTCTGTCTTTGATAACTTTCCTCTTGGGTTGTTTGTGGATGTGTCTCTTGTTCTGTCTTTGATACATTTCCTGTTGGAATGTTTTTGGGAGTGTTTATTGTTCTGTCTTTTATAACTTTCCTCTTGAATTGTTTTGGATGTCTTTGTTGTTCTGTCTTTGATAACTTTCTAATTGGACTATTGTTGGATGTGTTGTTGTTTTTATCTTTGATAACTTTACTCTTGGACTGTTTTTGGATGTCTTTGTTGTCCTGTCCTTTGATAACTTTCCTCTTGGATTGTTTTTGGATGTCTTTGTTGTTCTGTCTTTGATAACGTTACTCTTTGATTGTTTTTGGATGTATCTGTTGTTGTGTCTTACTCTTGGACTGTTTTTGGATGTGTTTGTTGTTCTGTCTGATAACTTTCCTCTTGGATTGTTTTTGGATATCTTTGTTGTTCTGTCTTTGATAGCTCTCCTCGTGGATTGTTTGTGGATGTCTTTGTTTTTCTGTCTTTGATAACTTTCCAATTGGACTGCTTTTGGATGTCTTTGTTGTTCTGTCTTTGATCATTTTCCTCTTTGAATGTTTTTGGTTTTCTTGGTTGTCTTGTCCTTTGATAACTTCCCTCTTGGATTGTTTTTGGATGTGTCTGTTGTTCTGTCTTTGATAATTTTCCTCTTGGGTTGTTTTTGGATTGTCTCTTGTTCTCTCTTTGATAAATGTCCTCTTGGATTGTTTTTGGATGTCTTGGTTGTTCTGTCTTTCATAACTTTCCTCTTGGGTTGTTTTTGGATGTGTCTCTTGTTCTGTCTTTGATAAATTTCCTCTTGGATTGTTTTTGGGAGTGTTTATTGTTCTGTATTTTATAACTTTCCTCTTGAATTGTTTTTGGATGTATCTGTTGTTGTGTCTTACTCTTGGACTGTTTTTGGATGTGTTTGTTGTTCTGTCTGATAACTTTCCTCTTGGATTGTTTTTGGATATCTTTGTTGTTCTGTCTTTGATAGCTCTCCTCGTGGATTGTTTGTGGATGTCTTTGTTTTTCTGTCTTTGATTACTTTCCAATTGGACTGTTTCTGGATGTGTTGTTGTTCTGTCTGATAACTTTCCTCTCAGATTGTTTTTGGATATCTTTGTTGTTCTGTCTTTGATAGCTCTCCTCATGGATTGTTTGTGGATGTCTTTGTTTTTCTGTCTTTGATAACTTTCCAATTGGACTGTTTTTGGATGTCTTTGTTGTTCTGTCTTTGATCATTTTCCTCTTTGAATGTTTTTGGTTGTCTTGGTTGTCATGTCCTTTGATAACCTCCCTCTTGGATTGTTTTTGGATGTGTCTGTTGTTCTGTCTTTGATAATTTTCCTCTTGGATTGTTTTTGGATGTCTTTGTTCTGTCTTTCATAACATTCCTCTTGGGTTGTTTTTGGATGTGTCTCTTGTTCTGTCTTTGATAAATTTCCTCTTGGATTGTTTTTGGGAGTGTTTATTGTTCTGTATTTTATAACTTTCCTCTTGAATTGTTTTTGGATGTCTTTGTTGTTCTGTCTGATAACTTGCCTCTCGGATTGTTTTTGGATATCTTTGTTGTTCTGTCTGATAACTTGCCTCTCGGATTGTTTTTGGATATCTTTGTTATTCTGTCTTTGATAGCTCTCCTCGTGGATTGTTTGTGGATGTCTTTGTTTTTCTGTCTTTGATAACTTTCTAATTGGACTGTTTTTGGATATCTTTGTTGTTCTGTCTGTGATAACTTTACTCTTTGATTGTTTTTGGATGTGTCTGTTGTATCTTTGATAACTTTCCTCTTGGACTGTTTTTGGATGTGTTTGTTGTTCTGTCTTTGATCATTTTCCTCTTTGAATGTTTTTGGTTGTCTTGGTTGTCTTGTCCTTTGATAACTTCCCTCTTGGATTGTTGTTGGATGTGTCTGTTGTTCTGTCTTTGATAATTTTCCTCTTGGATTGTTTTTGGATGTCTTGGTTGTTCTGTCTTTCATAACTTTCCTCTTGGACTGTTTTTGGATGTGTTTGTTGTTCTGTCTGATCATTTTCCTCTTTAAATGTTTTTGGTTGTCTTGGTTGTCTTGTCCTTTGATAACTTCCCTCTTGGATTGTTTTTGGATGTGTCTGTTGTTCTGTCTTTGATAAATTTCCTCTTGGATTGTTTTTGGGAGTGTTTATTGTTCTGTATTTTATAACTTTCCTCTTGAATTGTTTTTGGATGTCTTTGTTGTTCTGTCTTTGATTACTTTCCAATTGGACTGTTTCTGCATGTGTTGTTGTTCTGTCTGATAACTTTCCTCTTGGATTGTTTTTGGATATCTTTGTTGTTCTGTCTTTGATAGCTCTCCTCGTGGATTGTTTGTGGATGTCTTTGTTTTTCTGTCTTTGATAACTTTCCAGTTGGACTGCTTTTGGATGTCTTTGTTGTTCTGTCTTTGATCATTTTCCTCTTTGAATGTTTTTGGTTTTCTTGGTTGTCTTGTCCTTTGATAACTTCCCTCTTGGATTGTTTTTGGATGTGTCTGTTGTTCTGTCTTTGATAATTTTCCTCTTGGGTTGTTTTTGGATGTCTTGGTTGTTCTGTCTTTCATAACTTTCCTCTTGGGTTGTTTTTGGATGTGTCTCTTGTTCTGTCTTTGATAAATTTCCTCTTGGATTGTTTTTGGGAGTGTTTATTGTTCTGTATTTTATAACTTTCCTCTTGAATTGTTTTTGGATGTCTTTGTTGTTCTGTCTTTGATAGCTCTCCTCGTGGATTGTTTGTGGATGTCTTTGTTTTTCTGTCTTTGATAACTTTCTAATTGGACTGTTTTTGGATGTCTTTGTTGTTCTGCCTTTGATCATTTTCCTCTTTGAATGTTTTTGGTTGTCTTGGTTGTCATGTCCTTTGATAACCTCCCTCTTGGATTGTTTTTGGATGTGTCTGTTGTTCTGTCTTTGATAATTTTCCTCTTGGATTGTTTTTGGATGTCTTTGTTGTTCTGTCTTTCATAACTTTCCTCTTGGGTTGTTTTTGAATGTGTCTCTTGTTCTGTCTTTGATAAATTTCCTCTTGGATTGTTTTTGGGAGTGTTTATTGTTCTGTATTTTATAACTTTCCTCTTGAATTGTTTTTGGATGTCTTTGTTGTTCTGTCTTTGATTACTTTCCAACTGGACTATTTCTGGATGTGTTGTTCTGTCTGATAACTTTCCTCTCGGATTGTTTTTGGATATCTTTGTTGTTCTGTCTTTGATAGCTCTCCTCGTGGATTGTTTGTGGATGTCTTTGTTTTTCTGTCTTTGATAACTTTCCAATTGGACTGTTTTTGGATATCTTTGTTGTTCTGTCTGTGATAACTTTACTCTTTGATTGTTTTTGGATGTGTCTGTTGTATCTTTGATAACTTTCCTCTTGGACTGTTTTTGGATGTGTTTGTTGTTCTGTCTTTGATCATTTTCCTCTTTGAATGTTTTTGGTTGTCTTGGTTGTCTTGTCCTTTGATAACTTCCCTCTTGGATTGTTGTTGGATGTGTCTGTTGTTCTGTCTTTGATAATTTTCCTCTTGGATTGTTTTTGGATGTCTTGGTTGTTCTGTCTTTCATAACTTTCCTCTTGGGTTGTTTTTGGATGTGTCTCTTGTTCTCTCTTTGATAAATTTACTCTTGGATTGTTTTTGGGAGTGTTTATTGTTCTGTATTTTATAACTTTCCTCTTGAATTGTTTTTGGATGTCTTTGTTCTTCTGTGTTTGATTACTTTCCAATTGGACTGTTTCTGGATGTGTTGTTGTTCTGTCTGATAACTTTCCTCTCAGATTGTTTTTGGATATCTTTGTTGTTCTGTCTGATAACTTGCCTCTCGGATTGTTTTTGGATATCTTTGTTGTTCTGTCTGATAACTTGCCTCTCGGATTGTTTTTGGATATCTTTGTTGTTCTGTCTTTGATAGCTCTCCTCGTGGATTGTTTGTGGATGTCTTTGTTTTTCTGTCTTTGATAACTTTCCAATTGGACTGTTTTTGGATATCTTTGTTGTTCTGTCTGTGATAACTTTACTCTTTGATTGTTTTTGGATGTGTCTGTTGTATCTTTGATAACTTTCCTCTTGGACTGTTTTTGGATGTGTTTGTTGTTCTGTCTTTGATCATTTTCCTCTTTGAATGTTTTTGGTTGTCTTGGTTGTCTTGTCCTTTGATAACTTCCCTCTTGGATTGTTGTTGGATGTGTCTGTTGTTCTGTCTTTGATAATTTTCCTCTTGGATTGTTTTTGGATGTCTTGGTTGTTCTGTCTTTCATAACTTTCCTCTTGGGTTGTTTTTGGATGTGTCTCTTGTTCTGTCTTTGATAAATTTCCTCTTGGATTGTTTTTGGGAGTGTTTATTGTTCTGTATTTTATAACTTTCCTCTTGAATTGTTTTTGGATGTCTTTGTTCTTCTGTCTTTGATTACTTTCCAATTGGACTGTTTCTGGATGTGTTGTTGTTCTGTCTGATAACTTTCCTCTCAGATTGTTTTTGGATATCTTTGTTGTTCTGTCTGATAACTTGCCTCTCGGATTGTTTTTGGATATCTTTGTTGTTCTGTCTTTGATAGCTCTCCTCGCGGATTGTTTGTGAATGTCTTTGTTTTTCTGTCTTTGATAACTTTCCAATTGGACTGTTTTTGGATATCTTTGTTGTTCTGTCTGTGATAACTTTACTCTTTGATTGTTTTTGGATGTGTCTGTTGTGTCTTTGATAACTTTCCTCTTGGACTGTTTTTGGATGTGTTTGTTGTTCTGTCTTTGATCATTTTCCTCTTTGAATGTTTTTGGTTGTCTTGGTTGTCTTGTCCTTTGATAACTTCCCTCTTGGATTGTTTTTGGATGTGTCTATTGTTCTGTCTTTGATAATTTTCCTCTTGGATTGTTTTTGGATGTCTTGGTTGTTCTCTCTTTCATAACTTTCCTCTTGGGTTGTTTTTCGATGTGTCTCTTGTTCTGTCTTTGATAACTTTCCTCTTGGACTGTTTTTTGATGTGTCTGTTGTTGTGTCTTTGATAACTTTCCTCTTGGATTGTTTTTGGATGCCTTGGTTGTTCTGTCTTTGATAACTTTCCTCTTGGGTTGTTTGTGGATGTGTCTCTTGTTCTGTCTTTGACAAATTTCCTCTTGGAATGTTTTTGGGAGTGTTTATTGTTCTGTCTTTTATAACTTTCCTCTTGAATTGTTTTGGATGTCTTTGTTGTCCTGTCCTTTGATACCTTTCCTCTTGGATTGTTTTTGGATGTCTTTGTTGTTCTGTCTTTGATAGCTATCCTTGTGGATTGTTCGTGGATGACTTTGTTTTTCGGTCTTTGATAACTTTCTAATTGGACTATTGTTGGATGTGTTGTTGTTCTGTCTTTGATAACTTTATTCTTTGATTGTTTTTGGATGTGTCTGTTGTTTTTATCTTTGATAACTTTACTCTTGGACTGTTTTTGGATGTCTTTGTTGTCCTGTCCTTTGATAACTTTCCTCTTGAATTGTTTTGGATGTCTTTGTTGTTCTGTCTTTGATAACTTTCTAATTGGACTATTGTTGGATGTGTTGTTGTTGTGTCTTTGATAACTTTACTCTTGGACTGTTTTTGGATGTCTTTGTTGTCCTGTCCTTTGATCACTTTCCTCTTGGATTGTTTTTGGATGTCTTTGTTGTTCTGTCTTTGATAGCTATCCTTGTGGATTGTTTGTGGATGACTTTGTTTTTCTGTCTTTGATAACTTTCCAATTGGACTGTTTTTGGATGTCTTTGTTGGTCTGTCTTTGATAACTTTACTCTTTGATTGTTATTGGATGTGTCAGTTGTGTCTTTGATAACTTTCCTCTTGGACTGTTTTTCGATGTCTTTGTTGTTCTGTCTTTGATAACTTTCCTCTTGGATTGTTTTTGGATGTCTTTGTTGTTCTGTCTTTGATAGCTCGCCTTGTGGATTGTTTGTGGATGAATTGTTTTTCTGTCTTTGATAATTTTCCAATTGGACTGTTTTTGGATGTGTCTGTTGTTCTGTCTTTGATAATTTTCCTCTTGGATTGTTTTTGGATGTCTTGGTTGTTCTCTCTTTCATAACTTTCCTCTTGGGTTGTTTTTCGATGTGTCTCTTGTTCTGCCTTTGATAAATTTCCTCTTGGATTGTTTTTGGGAGTGTTTATTGTTCTGTATTTTATAACTTTCCTCTTGAATTGTTTTTGGATGTCTTTGTTGTTCTGTCTTTGATTACTTTCCAATTGGACTATTGTTGGATGTGTTGTTGTTCTGTCTTTGATAACTTTACTCTTGGATTGTTTTTGGATATCTTTGTTGTTCTGTCTTTGATAGCTATCCTCTTGAATTGTTTTTGGATGACTTTGTTTTCTGTCTTTGATAACTTTACAATTGGACTGTTTTTGGATGTCTTTGTTGGTCTGTCTTTGATAACTTTACTCTTTGATTGTTATTGGATGTGTCTGTTGTGTCTTCGATAACTTTCCTCTTGGACTGTTTTTGGATGTGTTTGTTGTTCTGTCTTTGATAACTTTCCTCTTGGACTGTTTTTGGATGTCTTTGTTGTTCTGGCTTTGATAACTTTACTCTTTGTTTTTGGATGTGTCTCTTGTTCTGTCTTTGATAAATTTCCTCTTGGATTGTTTTTGGATGTCTTGGTTGTTCTGTCTTGGATAAATTTCCTCTTGGATTGTTTTTAGGAGTGTTTATTGTTCTGTCTTTTATAACTTTCCTCTTGAATTACTTTTGGATGTCTTTGTTGTTCTGTCTTTGATAACTTTCCAATGGGACTGTTTTTGGATGTGTTTGTTGTTCTGTCTTTGATAACTTTACTCTTTGATGGTTTTTGGATGTGTCTGTTGTTGTGTCTTTGATAACTTTCCCCTTGGATTGTTTTTGGATGCCTTGGTTGTTCTGTCAAATCAAATCAAATCAAATCAATGTTATTTATGTAGCGCGAAATCACAACAAACAGTTGCCCCAAGGCGCTTTATATTGTAAGGCAAAAGCCATACAATAATTACAAAAAAACCCCAACGGTCAAAACGACCCCCTGTGAGCAAGCACTTGGCGACAGTGGGAAGGAAAAACTCCCTTTTAACAGGAAGAAACCTCCAGCAGAACCAGGCTCAGGGAGGGGCAGTCTTCTGCTGGGACTGGTTGGGGCTGAGGGAGAGAACCAGGAAAAAGACATGCTGTGGAGGGGAGCAGAGATCGATCACTAGTGATTAAATGCAGAGTGGTGCATACAGAGCAAAAAGAGAAAGAAACACTCAGTGCATCATGGGAACCCCCAGCAGTCTAAGTCTATAGCAGCATAACTAAGGGATGGTTCAGGGTCACCTGATCCAGCCCTAACTATAAGCTTTAGCGAAAAGGAAAGTTTTAAGCCTAATCTTAAAAGTAGAGAGGGTGTCTGTCTCCCTGATCTGAATTGGGAGCTGGTTCCACAGGAGAGGAGCCTGAAAGCCGAAGGCTCTGCCTCCCATTCTACTCTTAAAAACCCTAGGAACTACAAGTAAGCCTGCAGTCTGAGAGCGAAGCGCTCTGTTGGGGTGATATGGTACTATGAGGTCCCTAAGATAAGATGGGACCTGATTATTCAAAACCTTATAAGTAAGAAGAAGAATTTTAAATTCTATTCTAGAATTAACAGGAAGCCAATGAAGAGGGCCAATATGGGTGAGATATGCTCTCTCCTTCTAGTCCCCGTTAGTACTCTAGCTGCAGCATTTTGAATTAACTGAAGGCTTTTTAGGGAACTTTTAGGACAACCTGATAATAATGAATTACAATAGTCCAGCCTAGAGGAAATAAATGCATGAATTAGTTTTTCAGCATCACTCTGAGACAAGACCTTTCTAATTTTAGAGATATTGCGCAAATGCAAAAAAGCAGTCCTACATATTTGCTTAATATGCACATTGAAGGACATATCCTGATCAAAAATGACTCCAAGATTTCTCACAGTATTACTAGAGGTCAGGGTAATGCCATCCAGAGTAAGGATCTGGTTAGACACCATGTTTCTAAGATTTGTGGGGCCAAGTACAATAACTTCAAACCACACCTATGTTAACACCCACAAGGTATAAAAAGAGTTGTATGACTCATTTTAGGGGCCTTTCACAAGATGGACACTGTCTGTGAGGGTCCCAGGCTTGGTTTCTAATGTGACCTTGAATAAACTCAAAATGAGGAATACAGTGGTTTGGTTTTTGGTAAGTGGCAGAATTTTACATAAAAAGAACCAGGTAGAAATAACATCATCATGAATTAAACAGAAAAAGCTTTTGTTAAAGCCTGGTTTTGTCTGAGAAAATATGTATCTTTCAATATGAGCCATCTTATTGCATAATTTTCATATAATTTGAATTTTTATGTATAATTATTTATTTATTATGATACATTTTATGCATAATTATATGAAACTCTTGATCATTTCATCACTGTTGAAGCAAAGTTAAACAGTGATGCAAAGTTATAGGTATATCAGGTATATCATTTTTACGGCATACAAAATGAATACAAAATGGTCCATAAATTTATTTTTTCTCTTAAAGCTGAAAGTATACATTACATGAATATGATATGAACATTAGGGCCCTGTCACACTTAGCATAAAGTTCAATTTCAATTTATTTCAATTTATTTTCATTTATATAGCACCAAATCACAACAGAGTTGCCTCAAAGCGCTTCACACAGGTATGGTCTAACCTTACCAACCCCCAGAGCAACAGTGGTAAGGAAAAACTCCCTCTGAGGAAGAAACCTCAAGCAGACCAGACTCAAAGGGGTGACCCTCTGCTTGGGCCATGCTACAAACATAAATTACAGAACAATTCTCAGAACAATTCACGGACGAATATACAAGAAATGCTATTGGTGCACAGGACAGGAGGATCGCCAACACGAATACAACTCCCATCTCTGGATGGAGCTGCACCTTAAACAGAGAGAAAAAATAGAATCAGGCATCAGAAAGACAAAAAAATACTGTATAATTTGCCAGCATTAAACAACAAGAAAATAAATAAATAAATAAATAAATGAGCATGAATGAAGGTAAATCAGGCCGAGGGGGGGGGAGCCAAACTTCTTGGCACAGTTGGGAGAGACAGACATTCAGACAGCTGTGTACGAATGATGTATGACCACTGAGAATGTGTGCGTGCACGATTGCAGTCAAGGCCCCACTCTGGAGCCAGGCCTTGGGGTTGGGGCTCACGCCCCAATGCCTGGTGGTTGGGCCTTAGCCCACGGGGCCCGGCCGGGCCCAGCCCGAAAAAGCGACATGGGCCCACCCTCCTGTGGGTTCACCACCTGCAGAGGGGGCCATGGGGGTCGGGTGCAGAGAGGACTGGGTGGCGGTCGAGGGCGGGTGGCCTGGCGGCCCAGTCCACATTCACAGCCTCTGGCTGTCAGGACGTGGAATGTCACCTCGCTGGGGGGGAAGGAGCCTGAGCTTGTGAGGGAGGTTGAGAGGTACCGACTAGAGATAGTCGGGCTCAACTCCACGCACAGTTTGGGCTCTGGTACCCAAAACCTGGAGAGGGGCTGGGCGCTCCACTTTTCTTGTGTTGCCCACGGGCGGGGGTAGCATTGCTCATTGCTCCCCAGCTCAGTTGCCATGTGTTGGAGTTCACCCCGGTGAATGAGAGTGTCGTGTCCCTACGCCTTCGGGTTGGGCACAGGTTTCTCACTGTTGTCTCGGCCTATGGGCCACGCGCCAGTGCAGAGTACCCGACCTTCTTGGAGTCCCTGGGATGGGTACTGGATAGTGCTCCGACTGGGGACTCCATTGTTCTCCTGGGGGACTTCAATGCCCACGTGGGTGGTGACAGTGAGACCTGGAGGGGGGTGATCGGGAAGCAGGGCCTCCCCGACCTGAACTCGAGTGGTGTTCAGTTATTGGACTTCTGTGCTAGCCACAATTTGTCCATCACGAACACCATGTGTGTGTCCTGGTGCACATGCCACCAGGACACCCTAGTGATCGATGATTACTTTGTTGTCGTATCATCTGACCTTCGACCATGTGTCTCAGACACTCCGGTGAAGAGACGGGCTGAGCTGTCGACCGATCACCACCTGGTGTTGAGTTGGATCCGCTGGGAGGGGAGGAAGCTGGTTAGACCTGGCAGGCCCAAACATATCTTGAGGGTCTGCTGGGAATGACTGGCAAAACCCTCTGTCAGCGAAGTCTTCAACTCCCACCTCTGGGAGAGCTTCTCCCAGATCCCGAGGGAGGTTGGAGACACGGAATCTGAGTGGACCATGTTCTCCACCTCCATTGTTGATGCGGCCACTCGCAGCTGTGGTCACAAGGTCTCTGGTGCCTGTTGCGACGGCAATCCCCGAACCCGGTGGTGGACACCGGAAGTAAGGGATGCCGTCAAGCTGAAGAAGGAGTCCTACTTGTCTTTGTTGGCAGGTGGGACTCCGGAGGCAGCTGACAGGTACCGGCAGGCCAAGCGTGCTGCAGCCTGTGTGGTTGCAGAGGCAAAAACTCAGGTCTGGGAGGAGTTCGGGGAGGCCATGAGGAGGACTACTGGTCGGCCTCGAAGAAATTCTGGAAAAGCGTCCGACGCCTCCGGAGGTGGAAGCAGTTCTCCACCAACACTGTCTACAGAGCGGGTGGGGACTTGGGCGGTGGAAGGAATATTTCGAGGATCTCCTCAATCCCATCGTCACGTCTTCCGAATAGGAAGCAGAGACTGGGGACTCAGTGGCAGACTCATCCATCACCCAGGCCGAAGTCACCGAGGTGGTCAGAAAGCTCCTCAGTGTCAAGGCTCCTGGGGTGGATGAAATCCGGCCAAAGTACTTTATGTCTCTGGATGTTTGGGACTGTCTTGGTTGACACATCTCTGCAACATCGCGTGGCAGTCAGGGACAGTGCCTCTGGATCGGCAGACCGGGGTGGTGGTCCCTCTGTTTAAGAAGGGGGTGTCTTCCAACTACAGGGGGATCACAATCCTCAGCCTCCTCGGTAAGGTCTATTCCAGAGTACTGGAGAGGAGAATTCGACCCATAGTCGAAGTTCGGATTCAGGAGGAGCAGCATGGTTTTCATCCTGGTTGTGGCACACTGGACCAGCTCTACACCCTCCATCCGGTGCTCGAGGGTTCATGGGAGTTCGGCCAACCAGTCCACATGTGTTTTGTGGATCTGGAGAAGGCGTTCGACCGTGTCACTCGAGGCGCCCTGTGGGGGGGTGCTCCGGGAGTACAAGGTCCGGGGTCCTTTGTTAAGAGCTATCCGGTCCCTCTACAACCGCAGCAGGCGCTTGGTTCGCATTTCTGTTAGTAAGTCAAGCCTGTTTCCAGTGCAAGACGGCCTCCGCCAGGGCTGCAAATGTCGGCCTCCGCCAAGGCTGCAAACCGCTTCACTGCAGCCGAGTGTGAAGTGTCCGGGATGAAAATCAGCACCTCCAAATCCGAGGCCATAGTTCTCAACCGGAAAAAGGTGCTTTGCCCTCTTCAGGTCAGTGAAGTGTCCTTGTCTCAAGTGGAGGAGTTTAAGTATCTCGGGGTCTTATTCATGAGAGAGGGACTGATGAAGCGTGAGATCGACAGACAGCATCTGCAGTGATGAGGTCGCTGTATCGGATTGTCATGGTGAAGTGAGAGCTGAGGAGGGGGGCAAAGCTCTGGATTTACCAATTGATCTACATTCCGACCCTCACCTATGGCCATGAGATTTAGCTCATGATCGAAAGAACAAGATCGCGAGTACAAGCGGCCGAGATGAGTTTCCTCTGCAGGGTGGCTGGGTGCTCCCTTAGAGATAGGGTGAGGAGCTCGGTCATTCGGGAGGAGCTCGGAGTCGAGCCGCTGCTCCTCCACATCAAAAGGAGCCAGCTGAGGTGGCTCGGGCATCTTTTTTGGATGCCCCCTGGACACCTTGCTGGAGAGGTGTTCCAGGCATGTCCGATCAGGAGGAGGCCCGATGTTTGCCACAGACCCTGCACATAAAAATATGTCCTTTGCAAACCGCAAATGGGATTGAGTGGAGGTGCATGGATGGCACAATCTGGACATGCCGGCAGGATTTGTCATGCCTGGCCATGGCGAATTTTCCTTGAGTGCGGTCAGATTGTTTTGAATGCTGTTATGACACTGTGAGAGTATTTACAACGCAGTCAGACTGCACTTCGGCTGCCGATAGTTTTCCACCTCGACCACAGCCGGAAAGTAGAAAGCTTGTGCTCTGCATTTGGTGTGGCCGTGTGATTGTGCACAACTGTTTGGTTTGCACCCAGATTGCTGCTGGACATTTTCGAATGTGCCACGACCTCGGTCGACTGTACGTAGAATTTTCATTTGGATATGGCCTGATTCAGCCTCTAGTGTGACGGCGCTGTTATATTTCACATTTAGTACACACCTTCTGACCAACAGAAATAGTACATAGCAATTCTTCTCAAGCTGTATTTGCTTTCTGGATGTCATCACAGCCTTGTTGTGTTCATGTCACCATCTTTTCGTTATCAAGTAGAGGTTTTCCACAGAACACACAGCTGTTCATTTGGACTGTATACATTTCTGACTGCCATCAAAATAAACACTTTTTAGAATGTACTCCTACGTCCTACATACATACTCCTGGATTTGCTTGAACTTTGACCGTGGTGAGGTTGATGTCAACCAGCGGTTCGCATTCACAGGAACCTTCAGGGGGCCACAGTTTTGCTGCTTTGGTCCATGCCGTGGATGGGCTTTAGAGCGATGTGCGACACATCTGCGTGCGTGGTGTGAAAGGCCTATCAGAATGCCTCTCCCTCAACTTCATGTGAATTATTCATGTGAATTCATAGAAATATTTATGCTGAAAACTGAGCACACACACACACAGACACACACACACACAGACCCACACCCACAGACACACACACACAGACACGCCCACAGACACACACACACACACAGACCCACACACACACACACACACACACACACACACACACACACACACACACACACACACACACAGACTACACTTCACATTTGACTTGAGACTAAGTATTAGCTATTGAAAAAGCTCCATGTTGCAGCCTGCAGATTGTGTCGTCTTCTCCCACACGTGTCATTACATAGCTACGGCCACGCTTCTTCTGGAAGCAGGGTTTTTAATATTTTGGATTTTTTTTGTTGTTGCTGTTTGGTGTTGGGTATTGATAAGATTTTATTGATATCGATACCATTATCGATTCCTCTTATCGGTCTGATTCCTTATCGATTCCATTACCGATACCTCTTGTTAATTTTCTGTGTAGTAAAAGTAGGCTTTACGAGGTCTATTAGAAAAGTATCCAACCTTATTATTTTTTTCAAAAACCATATGGATTTGAATCACGTGTGACTGCGTCAGACAAGCTTGAACCCTCGTACGCTCTTGCTTGCCTCTACTGGTGGTTGGCTCTCACTGCGGTATTGTATCACTTCCTGTTCCGGAGCACAGCGGTGTTTTGCTGTATCTGTTAGCTGTTTAATCTGCGCAGTTAGCTTGATCTAGTTAACTAGATAACGATTTGTTTCACAGTGTAATCTTCACGTGCCTTAACTAAAGCAGTCCTTCTGCTGAATCACCTCTAAATTATTTACACATTATTCACTTTGCGTGTTTTTAGGAATCTGCTATCTTAGCGCAGCTACTAGCTCTTAGCCGATTTAGCATGGCGGCTTCTCCTGTCTCTCCCGCACTTTTCTGCTCTGGGTGTGAAATGTTTAGTTATTCCTCGGCCTCCTTTAGCAGTAACGGTACTTGTAATAAGTGTAGCTTATTCATAGCTTTGGAGGCCAGGCTGGGCGAATTGGAGACTCGGCTCCGCACCGTGGAAAATTCTACAGCTAGCCAGGCCCCTGTAGTCGGTGCGGACCAAGGTAGCTTAGCCGCCATTAGTTCCCCTCTGGCAGATCCCGAGCAGCCGGGAAAGCAGGCCGACTGGGTGACTGTGAGGAGGAAGCGTAGTTCTAAACAGAAGCCCCGTGTACACCGCCAACCCGTTCACATTTCTAACCGTTTTTCCCCACTCGACGACACACCCGCCGAGGATCAAACTCTGGTTATTGGCGACTCTGTTTTGAGAAATGTGAAGTTAGCGACACCAGCAACCATAGTCAATTGTCTTCCGGGGGCCAGAGCAGGCGACATTGAAGGAAATTTGAAACTGCTGGCTAAGGCTATGCGTAAATTTGGTAAGATTGTAATTCACGTTGGCAGTAATGACACCCGGTTACGCCAATCGGAGGTCACTAAAATGAACATTGAATCGGTGTGTAACTTTGCAAAAACAATGTTGGACTCTGTAGTTTTCTCTGGGCCCCTCCCCAATCGGACCGGGAGTGACATGTTTAGCCGCATGTTCTCCTTGAATTGCTGGCTGTCTGAGTGGTGTCCAAAAAATGAGGTGGGCTTCATAGATAATTGGCAAAGCTTCTGGGGAAAACCTGGTCTTGTTAGGAGAGACGGCATCCATCCCACTTTGGATGGAGCAGCTCTCATTTCTAGAAATCTGGCCAATTTTCTTAAATCCTCCAAACCGTGACTATCCAGGGTTGGGACCAGGAAGCAGAGTTGTAGTCTTACACACCTCTCTGCAGCTTCTCTCCCCCTGCCATCCCCTCATTACCCCATCCCCGTAGAGACGGTGTGTTCCTCCGCACGTCTGTCTCAATGTGCCAAAAAAGTGCTGATGTCCACGTCTTTTCACAATTCCTGTGCTAGTCAGATGACATCCCGCATATAACACAGCGTCCAGTTTGGAAATGAACGGCACATTCCACTGTTACAGGAGTTTTTGTCATGGAAAGAGGAGCGGAGGCTTCGCGCGTCGCGGCGGTGCTGCATGGAGCACAGCAACGCCGTGATGAAGCCTCACGGGACATGTTCTGGCATGTCCAGGCACATCCACAATTTCTCGTATAATCACTCGATGGAAAAACCACCGACAGCCGTCTGAACGCCATCTCAAAGCCGTCCTGTG
The DNA here is from genome assembly GCF_902500255.1 of Thalassophryne amazonica. NCBI lineage: Eukaryota > Metazoa > Chordata > Actinopteri > Batrachoidiformes > Batrachoididae > Thalassophryne > Thalassophryne amazonica. Next base: position 109,975,950 of record NC_047113.1, read on the forward strand.
AGACCAAAACAGAGGTGTTCCTTTGTCTCGCTCCATCAGCAAATCGGTCGTGACGCGCGAAGCCTCCGCTCTGCTTTCCATGACAAAATCTCTTGTTAAAAGTGAAATCTGCCGGAAAATGGTTGATGTCCAGCTCTTGTGATAACCAGAGAAAGTGCACACGACGGTCCCGGCTCCACAGAGCCATCCATTTAGAAATGATCCGGTGGTTTGTGGAGCGCCGAGCGTCCTTAAAGCCGTCCTTAAAGCTGTAGTAACATTCCTTATTCTCTGTGAAGCCCGTAAAATTTTCACCGAAAGCCAGATAAATTTTTCTAACGGTTTCCAGCTGCCAGTCTCTAACAGTTTCTGAAAAAATTCTGATGGAAAAAAAGCCCAAATCATTCCGCCATTTCCTGACAATGAAAATCCGCCGAGGGGGTGGACCACTCCTCACTCAAAGCCTGCTCACAGGCGAATGACGCAACCGACAGGCGTGGAAAACACTCACGCATGCGCACGAGGGTTCAAGCTTGTCTGACGCAATCA
>NC_047113.1:109976577-109981261 GCF_902500255.1 Thalassophryne amazonica
TGTGGAGGAAGAGCGCGTGAGCAGGGCAGTAGGCCTACGGCAACAGGGAGCATGGACAAGGTGGGAGAGCGCACTACAGCGCAGGATCACCTGGACAAACATCTTGCAGCCAGATTTTCAGCGGGTCCGCTTCCTGGTGCAAGCTGTCTACAATGCTCTGCCAAGTCCAGCGAACCTGCATGTGTGGGGGAAAAGTGAGACACCTACCTGCCCGCTGTGCTCTGGTAGAGGCTCTTTAGAACACCTCTTCAGCAGCTGCCCAAAGGCTCTGGCAGATGGTCGCTATCGCTGGCGCCATGACCAGGTGCTTAAGGCAGTCGCTGAGAGCGTAGCCTCAGCCATCAGCTCCAGCAAGAACCATCATGCTCCAAAGAAGGCAATCTCCTTTGTTAAAGCTGGAGAAAAACCCAGAGCAAACCAAAATGCGACATCAGGACTACTCCACACAGCATCTGACTGGCAGCTGCAGGTCGACCTGGGTAGGCAGCTGAGGTTCCCCCAGCACATCGCAACAACATTCCTTCGCCCAGATATGATCATGACCGCTCAGTCTTTGAAACAGCTGATCATACTGGAGTTGACAGTGCCCTGGGAAGAAAACATCGAGGAAGCCAATGAGAGGAAGAGGGCTAAGTACCAGGAACTGGTGGAGGAGTGCAGGGAGAGAGGCTGGAAGACAGTCTACGAGCCCATAGAGGTAGGCTGCAGGGGATTTGCAGGGCGGTCTCTGTGCATGGTCCTCAGCCGCCTGGGCATCGTAGCAGTGGCAAAGAAGAGGGCCATCAAGTCCGTAAGCGAAGCCGCGGAAAAGGCCACCAGGTGGCTTTGGATGAAGAGGGCAGATCCGTGGGCTGCTACTGGGACGCAAGTCGGGGCTTGATCACCCCCGACTGGGTCGCCTGGGTGAGGGTGTATGATGTTGCAAGACCCGAAACACTCGATGACCCCAGGAAACATCACTGATGATGCGTCCCAGTGCATCATGAATGCACTGGGACGCATCATCAGTGATGTGGTGATGAGGTGTATTTTGAATACTTAGCATCTGGCATAGCCAGTGACTCCTGGGAACAGACTAGGTGACAACCAAGAACAGTTTGGTCGACTACTGGAGAGACAGTTGACAGCACAGAAAGACGGCACCCAGGACAGGTTGGGTTAGCAACCCAACCTGTATCTTTCGTCAGAGAGAACCCAATCAAGCTACGGAAAGCCCTACAGTGAGATACCCCAGGAGATCCAGAGAGGGGGGGAGGATGAGATCTCCAATCAGACGGACCACACGGTGATGACCCAGGCAGACGGACAAACGACGAACATAACATGCATTTGTGGAAAGCTGTGCAAGAACCATCGTGGCCTGAAAATCCATCAGGCTAGAATGAAATGCTTGGAGAAAGACAAGAAGGCAACCCACAGAGCCCAGTCCCTCCACGTACCTCAGACTCTCAATCCCAGCAGAGTAAGTCCACAGCAGTGGATTAAGTGGCCCCCAGCCAGCAAGAGGAGCGAGTGGCAGCAGTTTGACGAGGATGTGTCAAACATCATCCAGGCCACAGCCAAAGGAGAAACGGACAGCCGACTCACATCGATGACCACCATCATCATCAGCTATGCCTCAGAAAGATTTGGGCAGGTGGACAAAGGAAAATCAAAACCTATTTCCTACACAATGAGCCGAAGGGCCACCCGGATACATCATCTGTGCCAGGAGCTTCGTACCCTCAAGAAGCAGTACAAGGCTGCAACTGAGGAGGAGAAGCAACCCTTAGCGGAAATGAAAAACATCCTGCGCAAGAAGCTAATGACTCTTTGCAGAGCAGAGTGGCACCAGAGACGGAGGAGGGAGAGGGCAAGGAAGCGAGCGGCTTTCATCGCCAACCCCTTTGGCCTTACCAAACAACTGCTAGGGGACAAGCGCCGTGGCCGGCTTGAGTGCTCTATAAAGCAAGTAAACCGCTTCCTCCAGGACACTGTGAGCAACCCTCTGAGAGACCTGGAACTGGAGCCCAACAAAGCTCTCATCAGCCCAGATCCCCCAACAATGGAGTTCAACCTGAAGGAGCCAAGCCTGAAGGAGGTTGAGGAGGTCGTCAAGGCGGCCCGCTCTGCGTCAGCACCAGGCCCCAGTGGAATTCCTTATCTGGTCTACAAGCACTGCCCGGAGCTTCTACGGCACCTGTGGAGGATCCTGAAGGTGATTTGGAGAAGGGGAAAAGTGGCCAACCAGTGGAGGCATGCTGAGGGAGTTTGGATCCCCAAAGAGGAGAACTCACAAGATATCAGTCAGTTTCGATCCATCTCACTGCTGAGCGTGGAAGGGAAGGTGTTTTTTAGCATCGTCTCACGAAGACTGACCGAGTTCCTCCTCAAGAACAGCTATATTGACCCAGCAGTACAGAAGGGAGGGATCTCTGCTCCTGGCTGCTTGGAACACACTGGGGTCATCACGCAACTCATCAGAGAGGCCCATGAGAACAAAGGCGACCTAGCTGTGTTGTGGTTGGACCTGGCCAACGCCTACGGGTCCATACCACACAAGCTGGTTGAGCTCGATCTCCACCTCCACCATGTTCCCAGTAAGATCAAGGACCTCATCCTGGATTATTACAATAACTTCAGGATGAGAGTTACTTCTGGGTCAGAGACATCGGACTGGCATCGTACTGGGAAAGGGATAATTACAGGCTACACCATCTCTGTTGTCCTCTTCTCCCTAGCCATGAACATGGTGGTCAAGTCAGCGGAGGTGGAATGCTGAGGGCCCCTGACCAAGTCAGGTGTACGACAGCCCCCCATCAGAGCCTATATGGATGACCTCACCATTAACAACCATGTCGGTCCCAGGGTGCAGGTGGATCCTGCAAGGGCTCGAAAAGCTCATCACCTGGGCAAGGATGAGCTTTAAGCCCTCCAAATCACGATCCATGGTGCTGAAGAAGGGGAAGGTGAGTGACAAGTTCCGCTTTTCCATCTCAGGAATTGTCATCCCAACCATCACGGAGCAACCCGTGAAGAGCTTGGGGAAACTCTTCGACTCCACCCTGAAGGACTCAGCAGCCATCCAAAAGGCCAGCTTAGAACTTGGAACCTGTATCACCAAGGTAGAGAAGTCTGGCCTGCCTGGTAGGTTTAAAGCCTGGATCTACCAGCATTCAATCCTGCCCCGCATCCTGTGGCCCCTGTTGATTTATGCAGTCCCAATAACAGCAGTTGAGTCCCTAGAGAGGAAGATCAGTGGCTTTCTTCGAAAGTGGCTAGGACTTCCTCGCAGCCTTACCAGCGCAGCCCTTTATGGAACGAGTAACATCCTGCAGCTTCCTCTCAGTGGTCTCACAGAAGAGTTCAAGGTGGCATGCACCAGAGAAGTTCTACAGTACAGGGACTCAAAGGACTGCAAAGTGTCAGCAGCCAGCATCGAGGTGAGGACAGGAAGGAAGTGGAAGGCATGGGAAGCAGTGGAGCTGGCAGAGTCACGCCTAAGACAGAAGGCATTGGTGGGCACTGTGGCAACAGGCAGAGCAGGCTTGGGTTACTTCCCAAAGATCCTCCTCAGTCAGGCCCGTGGGAAGGAAAGGCACCACCTGATCCAGGAGGAAGTCAGAGCGGGTGTGGAGGAAGAGCGGGTGAGCAGGGCAGTAGGACTACGGCAACAGGGAGCATGGACAAGGTGGGAGAGTGCACTACAGCGCAGGATCACCTGGACAAACATCTTGCAGCCAGATTTTCAGCAGGTAGGCTTCCTGGTGCAAGCTGTCTACGATGCTCTGCCAAGTCCAGCGAACCTCCATGTGTGGGGGAAAAGTGAGACACCTTCCTGCCCGCTGTGCTCTGGTAGAGGCTCTTTAGAACACCTCCTCAGCGGCTGCCCAAAGGCTCTGGCAGATGGTCGCTATTGCTGGCGCCATGACCAGGTGCTTAAGGCAGTCGCTGAGAGCGTAGCCTCAGCCATCAGTTCCAGCAAGAACCATTATGCTCCAAAGAAGGCAATCTCCTTTGTTAAAGCTGAAGAAAAACCGAGAGCAAACCAACATGCGACATCAGGACTACTCCACACAGCATCTGACTGGCAGCTGCAGGTTGACCTTGGTAGGCAGCTGAGGTTCCCCAGCACATCGCAACAACATTCCTTCACCCAGATATGATCATGACCTCTCAGTCTTCAAAACAGCTGATCGTACTGGAGTTGACAGTGCCCTGGGAAGAAAACATCGAGGAAGCCAATGAGAGGAAGAGGGCTAAGTACCAGGAACTGGTGGAGGAGTGCAGGGAGGGAGGCTGGAAGACGGTCTACAAGTCCATAGAGGTAGGCTGCAGAGGAATTGCAGGGCGGTCTCTGTGCAAGGTCTTCAGCCGCCTGGGCATTGTAGGAGCAGCAAAAAAGAGGGCCATCAAGTCTGCAAGCGAAGCCGCCGAAAAGGCCACCAGGTGGCTTTGGATGAAGAGGGCACATCCGTGGGCTGCTACTGGGACGCAAGTTGGGGCTTGATCACCCCCGGCTGGGTCGCCTGGGTGAGGGTGTATGACGTTGCAAGACCCGAAACACCCGATGACCCCAGGATACATCACTGATGATGCGTCCCAGTGCATCCATGAGGTGTATTTTGAATACATATACGTGGTCTGTTAGAAAAGAAACCGACCTTTTTATTTTTTACAAAAACTATATGGATTTGAATCACGT